>NW_018164729.1:138542-176146 GCF_001263595.1 Phalaenopsis equestris | reverse complement strand
ATCGGAAGATAGTTTTGATGTGTTCAGGATTTGATTCAATATTTTCTTGGATGATTTTCTCCAAATTTCATTCCATCCGACTTTTCTGATATATGCAGAAGATTATTTTGATGAATCCTATATTTGGTTTAGGAGCCTCTTGAGCTCGTCCCAAGTCGTACTTCATCCATCTTCTCCAGTATATGGATCAATCGGGCAGATTGGTTTGACCAAAATAATATTTATGGAACCTTTTTCAGGTTCTCTTAAAAATCATTTTAAGATCATTATATTCCCTTCTTTAAGGTTCTTCTTGTAAAAATCCTTCAAGATGAAACATTCTTCTATAGTGTACCTAAGCAACCTGTGGTATGGGCAATAATTTGAATCATCCTTCTTGTCGACCTCTTCGGGTTTCTTTGGATCCGGTAGTCTGAATTCAGGCTTCTTCATCAGACTTCTGAATATCTTGGACACGGCTTAATCTTTGAAAGAATAAACCATTTTTTATCATTCTGCCAGAGATATCCTCTTATTCATTGTCCGAGGTGATCCTTCTTAAGGCGGTCACTGATTAGACTGGCTACTATATTTTTGAGCTTGTTGTAATGAGGATTGGTGAGGATTCTCTAGATATATCTTTAGTGGTTGATTTCCTTTATCGACAGTTGCTACTGTTCCTAACTTCTTTTCAAATACTCTGGTTGCCTTGGATTTCTCGTGAGAATCCATAAGTTTGATTTCCTCTTGAAGACTGTTGGCTTTACTGAGTAGCTTCTCAAAGGATTTGATGGTGAGTCCCTTGAGCATGAAAGTTACTGGCCCATAAATACTTTTTAGTAAGATCTCAATTGCGTGATGTTCCTGTAGCTGAGCTTTACATTTCATGCTAAGGTTTCTCCACCTGCAAAAGTAATTTACCAAATTCTCGCTGGGCTTTTGCTTTTCCATCATGAGCTCTCCTATAGATACATGGTGTTGCGCTCCTGCAAATCTCTTCACAAATAATTGTTCTAGCTTGACAAATGTCTTAACTGATCCGTTGGCCAAATCAGCATACCAATTGAAGGCGATCCCTGACAAGCTGCTGACAAACTATTGGAAGAGTAACGCTTCGCTATTTCTTGTGCTGCCACAACTGGCTCAGAAGTGTGTTATAGGTTGCCTGGGATTTCCAGTCCCATCAAATATCTTAAAGTTTGGGGCCACGAAACCCTTGGGGAAGGGTACAACATCAAATTCTTTCGGGTAAGTTCTATTCTTCAAAATCAATGCACCACCCTTGGATTGGGTTAAGGCCTTCTAAACATGCTCAACCATTTGCTTAAATTCCTTCTCTGGCATGGCGCTCGATGGAAAATCCTTCTTTTGTAGCTCATCTTTTCTTGTTTAGGCAACTTCTCTTCTTTCATCTATGATGCATATGATTTCTAGTTTGTTGATCTCTGGAGAGGCTAGTTGCGCTACTTGTGATTGCCCTTGAATGGTGGCCATGGCGGTCATGGTCACTGCCATTTCTTCTACCCTTTTCTCCAATTGGCTGACATGCTCATTCCTTAGGAGGATAGCCCTATGCAACTCATCTACGGCGTTCTCTTCGACGAGAGCTTGGGCCTCGCGTGCAGAAGTAGCAGTTCTAGTTTCAATTACATGGACATCCATGAAATCTTTTTCAAGTTAGTCATTATAGTCAAAGTATTCATCATCATTGATGGAGACTCCATGTTCCTGAGCCAACTTGGAAATCTCAACCCTAAGCTTTTCAACTTTTAAATTGATTATTAATTCTTCGATTATCTTAAGATCTGGAGGACCCTGCTGGACCTCCTCTTCTTGTTCTTCCATCTCGCCGGCAATTGCTACGATAATGTCAGATATTTCAGACCCTGGCTTCATTCCATGCTCTTGCCTTGCGGGCTTACTAGACTGTATCGGTACAGCAACCTTGGGCATTCACACTTTCTTCTTTGACAATGATGTCTCAGGATGGAGTGTCCTAACAGAAACAACGGTAAGTAAAAGGGAAGTATGCTCCCCTGGTGCAGACTGATTATAGTACTGGGCAATTTCTTCATCTTTTCCTTCAAAAGTTTAGGAATGTCTTTGAAGTGGCTGATTGGTAGGATTCTCGGACACAGTCTTGACATAACCAGTCGACGACCAGTGGTCCTGGTAGGGATAGAACCTGTGGTGACAATAGCAGTGTCGACTCTGCTTCCTAATTGGAACTAGATGGGAATACGAGCAAGCAGATTTTTAGTTGACTTCTGAGATCATCTGACAGATTTGACATCCCTTAAATTTCTTTCTTTCTACGAGTGGATTTGCATGTCCCACTCATTTAAGTGACTCATTAACTGAGCAACCCTCTTTGGCAACTAGTCTCTGAAAAACTAAATTGAATTGGGTGACAGGAGTAGGTTTCTTTTTCTCCATACCCTGTCCATGAAGTGTTGGTAATGCAATGGTGATTTTTTGGATACTCTCGTATCCATCAATATCCATTAAAGGATGGAATCTACTTCCCCGCAAAAGTGGAAATGTTTCGAGTAATCTTGATTTGTCTTGGAGAGGATCTTCCTTAATGGGTATCTCCTCAGGAGCCTGGGCTTTAATGGCCTTCCGAACTCTCCTGTTGTGATTTCTCCTTTGAGTTCGGGTTAGTGGTGCAGTTCTTGAACTTGATCCGATTTTGAATACTGATGGGGGGACAACTAATCCCTCAATCAGATTTTAATGATTATTACTTCTTTCCCCTTAGTAGCAATGGGGATAGTAGGCTTGGTAGTTGTCGTAGTGTCAACAGTAGCTTGGCCTTCTTATAAGAAGGGAAGTCCTGAAAACATTTTAGGTTGAACTCAGCAGACGGCTCCAAAATTTCTACAGCGGTGACCTTCATTATGAAGAACGGGGCCTTCCCGAGGATGACCTTGAGATTTTTCAAATCTAGCTCTAAACTTAATGGTAGGAGCGACATTGCGGGCTTCATGGCTTGTCGGCAAGTTGCAAGAAAAAGTCAGTGTTAGGAAGTCCATTGCAGTAGCTTTAAAATAGAAAGCTCTGGGGTTAGCTATTTGGCCAAAACCTTGTAATCTTAGTGCAAGCACTGACAATTAACAGAGGTTGATCTGTAGATTGGGTAAGTTTTAGTTTTGGGGATTTTAAAATTTTAAGCAAAAAGGTAATTTGAAAGTAGAAAATTTTAATTAATATAAAAAAATTTTAAAACACGCGCAGCACAATACTATTTGATTTATTTTGCAGAATAGCAAATCAAACTCAAAAGGGAGATGTGAAGTGTTTTAAGACCTAATGTGGAACTTATTTTTCACAAACAATGCCCAGGTGGAACTAGCCCACCAACACACCTATTGGGGTTCTGCCTCCACATGAAGATTAAAAGAGTCCTTAATGGCCTCTAAACCTCTCTATTCAAAGGTGATTGAATAGACAGACTTGAAGTCCAAAGAGTTTGTCGTACTCTCCCAAGACAAAAATGGGTAAAGTATGTCAACGAAAGAAGAGTACTTTGGTCCAAGAGGGACATGGACACATTACCGATGTGTGAAGATAATAAAGCTTATCCCTAACGGAGTCGCCAGAATGTGTCGGCACTATTTTGGTTAAGGAGTTGCCCGTAAGAAGCTGTCGGTCACTGGAATCGAAATCTCATCGCCCGCTTCAGAAAGACGTTTAATTTACGTATAGATTTAAATTTATAAAAATATGAAATCAAATTGACCCCATATTCTTTATATTTTAAATGAAAGAGCGTTGTACGTCAAACCCAGTATCTATCGCGAAGGATAAACACATGACTTAAGGATGAGGCTCGATCAACTATATTGAAAAATATATGATGTCTGTTTGGTCTACAAAACCACTTTATTTGCCTACAATTTCCCCTATTTAATACAAAGAATTAAATAAGGTTAACCTATTCGCAAGCCCCTATAATTAATTACATCTTAGATAACCGAAGTCACCTAAGAAAACTCTTAATAAAAATTAGGATCTTCAAGGAGTTCAAAAGGATAGGACTTTTCAAAGAAATCAGAAAAATAAGTGTGAAATGGGATTGGCTCAAATTTGGAACATTTTTTTGTAGAGTCCAAAGGAGGAAGAACTAGGGGATGTCATAGATTCGGAGGCGAACCTCGGTGACTTCCCAACTATCCTTCTATTTGGCTTTAGTTTTAAGGAGAAATATTTAGGTGTTTCATCCTTCCAATTTTATTTATTAGGGATTACATTCATATGAAACGATCACACAAATAGCTTGGAAGATGTGAGGATTTAGATTGTAATGAACGACAACCTCGGAATCCTAAGACGAGTTAGGGCTTATATTGTACAACAGAGTGGTACAAGGGCCTAAAGATGAGGAGAGTATTTATCTTGCATAAGCAAATTACCTCAAAGTCATTTGTTGTTTAATTCTAAGGAAATGGTTTAGCTGGGGAAGACAGGACAGGTTTGAAGACAGGTTTTGCTATTGAAGATGGTCGTGCTGCCTACCATGCTAGCTCCAAGCTCCTTGCTGTGACGAGTTTTAGTTTTCTAGGCTGTCAAGTTATGAGATCAAATCAGGTGTCCATATGGTTATAGTTCTTTAAAACTTTATGGGGCATGTTAAAGTTGATTAGAGCGACACCGATTAGGATCCTACGGTTCCCTCGTTCCGGTACCACTATTTTCTATTAGATTCACTTAATCAAAATGAATTTATTAAACTCAACTTAATGAGTTTCATACTTTCCTTTAGACCATGGGAAGCCTCGATAGCAACCATAGGTTACCTCCCCCGAGGGATTCCCGAACATCCGATAGGGACGTCTTAATTTAGTTGTAGTTGTTATTTTTTGTGGTGTTTGTGATTAAATTTTGAGTTGTTTTATATTTTGAATGTTGTGGAGGTGATTTTTATCTTAATTAGATTTTAATTTTGGTTTTGGGTTTTGGTTTTGTGGCTATCCTAACAGTTTTGGTTTTCATGCAGGGTGACATTATTATTTAGCATCAAAGTTTCATAAGCATAAAAACTACAGTATGAAAGTACAAGAAAGACGGCACTGTAAACTATAAAAAGCGTACCAGGCGAGTCTTCTCGTTCCACCATCTAAAACTCAAAATGTATGTGAGAGCATTTTATATAAAGTAGAAAAGTAAGGTTTTAGTGATCTACCCAACGCTAGATCATATCTTGGTGGGTCCCTATTAATTTGATTAAGGATGATTTTTTTGTTAAGCAAAACATATTAAGTTTAGTAGAATTCCGAGGTATCCTATAGATTTGGAGAAAGAAGAAGGTCCATGCTTCCCTCTCACTGCCTGGTGAAAAGTTTCAAGCTCTTTCTAAACTTGATATGTTGCTTAATAACCCATCATGTGAATAACTTAATTGCTCAATGAACATTGATGTCTCAATTATCCCTATGTGTAGGGTAATTATGACTTATAATTTAATTTAAGGATTATGTGGGTGAAGACACTTAAAGGCGCAAGTTAATATTGTCAAGACACTTAGCAACTTTTTAAATTGGGCTTGTAGTGTTTTTAAATATGTTCAATTTTTAATTATGTTCACTTTTCTAGTCCTCATTTAACAAAATTTGATTAAGCTTAAGTCACTACTAAGCCATTTACTTTTGATAGATGTCTTGGCTATATTTTTAAAAGAGATTGAATTTTAAGTGATGATGATTCAGTTTTGAAAGTCATTTGAACATCAAATAGGGGTGTTAGATTAGTAAGTAATTAACACCCAAAACTATACCCCTAAGTCTAGGATCATTTAATTGACTAGACTCCCAAATTTTAATCATCTAAGAAATTTCAAATTTATCTTTTAATTCGAAAAAGTGAGATTGGTTTCCACAAATTAATCCCTTGTGTTTCAATCATCTAAATATAATGATTAGGATCGAAGGTTACCCAATTTTTTTTTCTTGAATTAAGCCTAAATGTTAATTAAGGCTAAATTTCTAAAATTACACTTTTAAAATTAAATTTCTAAAATTACACTTTTACCCCTAAGGCTCTAATACTTTATAATTCATCAAATTTAATTCTAATGTCTTTAGAATTTTTTATCCCACCTCACTCATGGGTCAATTAAGACATCAGAGGAGAAAATGTGATTTCTCTAATTTTAATTTAATTTATATGTTTATTTAAATGCAAGAAATAGGATTTTAAAAAAAAAATTCCCTATCTTGACCAAGGCAATGCCTAATCCCTTGAAAATTTTTACTGGAGGCAGACTTAGTCCAGGGAAACACTTGGGCCAAATTTCATGATTTTTTAAGTTTTATTTTAACTATTAAAATTATTTCAAGATCTAGAGTATTTATTAATTATAAAATAATTTTAGTATGGAAAATTAAGTTTTACATTTTTATTAAATCTCTCTAAGGTCAAGGAACCCAGAGAATCAAATTTCACATTTTTTTTTACTGAGACATAAATTTCATATTTTTTTTTATTTTTAAATGAATTATCAAAATTATTTTAGTGAGAAATTAAGGATAATCCATCTTTAACCTTTAAAAATTATTTTTAAGCTTTAGAACTCAATGTCTTCACTTAGAAAATTAGGAAAAATATTCTTATTGCTCCTAAGTGCTTAAGAAACAATTTAGAATATTTATTAATTTTTATTAATTTCATGATTTTTGTTAATGTTTATTATTTAAATATTCAAAATATGCTTAAAAAATGAACATTTTATTTTAATTACGATTTTATTTTTAGAAAATCTCTCTGATCACAGAGAACTCCAAAATTTAATTTTTATAATTTATTTAGTTATATTTTAATTATTAAAAATCATTTTAGTGTTAAAAATGACATTTAACTTAAAAAATCATTTTGAGTTATTAGATGAGCTCCAAATATTTTAAATTTTTTTTGGGGAGATATCTGATTTTCAAATTACAGTCGAGAATAAAACCAAGTCATTTAGATGTTTATATTTCTCAAATTAATTTTCTTTTTTTTTGGGTTGCTGAAAGTTAAGTGTATTCTTAATGACTTAGCCCATGAAATATTTTTCAAAGAGTTCCCTGGTCACAACAAACCTTCCAAAATTTTCTTGGATTTTTCTAAATAACATGCTAATTATCATTATTAATTCATTCAAGTAATAGACATAAACTTGAAAAATATAGATCTTTGTCTAGAGATCTTCTCTGACTTTGAAAAAATTAGAGATTGTTCCCCATGTAGAGGCAACAACATGTCAAAATATCAAGTCAAGGTGAAATGTCTACATGCATGAAGAATTAAAACACTCAAAACAGAATTTAATTAATTAAAAATAAAAATTAAAAATAAAATATACATCAAATAAACTTCAAACTATTATATGCATAAAATAAAATCCAAACTATTTCCACATTATTCTCCTTTGTTCACTGAGCACTAGGGTATTTTTATTTTATTTTTATGATTTTTTACACCAAGATATGGATTTTTGAAGATTTAAGGAATTAAATAAATCCTAAAATGTCTTATTTTTCTACTTAACCACGTCAACCACAACATCGTCGAATGGTCATGCGTCGCCTGGCTGGCGATGCATTCACAGACCGAGACGTCGTCCAACTTCATCTGATCTGTCCATCCACAAACCACACGATCCGACGGCTGAGGGTCTTCGTCCCCAACTGGTGTGCACCGAGAACCGTCCATCTTCTAACCCTAATTTCTTAGCCTAGACTCTATCAAATTGAGTGAGGTTTGTTTCTAAAGATGCATCTAGCCTAGAGAAAAACATCCATATGGCTAACATGCTATGAAATCAAGTAGATAAGCATGGAGAGTAGATTTAAACTCATGAGAGGGGGAAGATCCAATTCCTTAGTCCAAGTGGTGAGGCCTCAATTGGATTGCTTCTAAACCTTCGTGTGGACTTCAAAAAGCTCCTCCAAGTACCAATATGAACTCTCTATGGGTTTAAGTATAAATTCAATCAAATTTAAATTGGGGTGTTGATCAAAGTCAGGGTTAGGGTGGTCTAGTGAGGGGGCTTTGATGAGGGAACTTTGTCTCTCAATGTAGGGATGGTGTGGGTGAGTTTAATTTGATTTTGGTGGAGTTTTTGGGAATTTCTTGTTTCTGCCCTAATTTTTAAGTTCAAAATTAAGGTTGCACAGTGAAAATTAAGGCCAGATGATAGTGGAGTTGAGCTTCTCTATGTTGTGTGTGGAGTTTGGAGGCAATTGAACAGAGCTTTGCTGAGGTTGGTTTCAGCAGCTCCTTTAGCAATGGGGATAGTTTTCTAAAGAGGGGTGCTCTAGGGCTTCAATTGGGCTAGCCAGTGGGTCAGCCCAATTGCTTAGGTTGAAGGCAAAAGACCTCAAGCCTCCAATAGGATTGGGACAGCTTAAATGGGCTTAATTGGGTGTTTAACCACCTTTGGCCTCCTCGAGTTGGTGTTTTCCGAAAACCCAGGTGGTGGCTGGCCAATGATCAGTCACCTCTTGGCTCAGGGTGGCCAGGGGGTGCTTAATTTTGATTTACCCCCATAGGCAAGAAATGATGGAAAAGATTTTTAGCTTAAGACCCAAATATGGGAAAAAAACCCCTTAATTTAGGGGCCCATTGGTCCATAGCTTGGCTTGGTGGGTTTTACATGGGTTAGCCTGGTACAAAGGAAGGGCTTAGTGGCTATGGTGGTCTTTGGTTGGCCAATTTGGCTTGATTGAAATGATTTTGAGTTCAATTGGGGATTCAATTTGAAAGATTTTAAATTTTGATCACTTTGGGCATGTTGGGCTAGACTTGGGTCTATATTGGGCTAGGCTTCGGCTAAGTTCAAATTGATTGTTTAAAATGGTCAACATAAATGTCATGAAAAGTTTTCAACATAAATTGGGTGTCAATTTTGGGGCTAAGGTAATCAATTTGATGGAATTTTGGGGTATAGCCAATTTGGGGTAAATTTAAGGCTTTTGGACTTAGGTCAAAATTAAATGAAATTGAAGCTCACCAAGGCCAATTGAAGGCCAAGTTTGATGTATATGAGTGTTATGAAGAGTTTTCAACATAAATTGTGGCAAATTAAGTGGAATGTGGGTTCAATTTGGTGAGATTAGGTCATGTGGCCAAAATTGAGGGTTGCCTTACATCAAAATTGGGCTCAAAGCATGGGCCAATTAAACTTGGATTTGGTTTATATTGGTCATATGAAAGGTGAATTTGAGTTTTGAATTGAAATTGGGGGAGATTTGGACCAAATTAATCGACATTTGTGGTAAATTTGGGGAAATTGGGCCTTTAAAGTTAATTTGGGGGTTTTGGTCAAAATGGTCAAATTAGTCAAATTGGGTCATGTGGCAGTTGAGAAAAATGATTTTTTGGGATTTTTTTGGAATTTTTGGAATTTTGGGCTAAGAAGTGGCATTTTAGTAATTTGGTAATTTTTTGGTGATTTTGGGTAATCTGGATGTTTTCAAAAGGTTTGAAATGATTTTTGAACAAATTTGAGTGTTTTGGGTAAATTTGGGAATTTTGGCCAAATTTAGGGTTTCAAGGGTACTTAGGTAATTTGGGAGAGTTTAGGGGCCAAAAAGATAAGGTGGGTATTTTTGGTAGAATTGTGGTGCCAACCACCATAAATGAACTATGGACCAAAGGAAACCCCATTTAGGTCCTTTATATACTGGTCTTAGCTAAACTCTAGCCTAGGGCCAGTGGGTTTATGGGACCATCTACATGAGTCTCCCAAAGGATTAAGGGATCAAAGTTAAGAAATTTTAGGTTTGTATTTGTGAGTGATTGTGAGTAAGGTGAGTACCTTAGTTCTAGACCAACACCCAGAGTCAACCCTAAGGTCAAGCAGTATTATGGGAACTCTCCTTGGGCTCCTCATAATGGCCCCACCTACTAAGTGCTAGAGGTTAGGACCACTATGTGGAACTTCAAGTTGAGTAAAGAGGAGTTTGGAATTTCTAATGGTGAGGGTTCCTTTTCTAGTTTTCTAGGAATAGTCAACATGAAAGTCCTATGACTAGACCCTAGGAAACTAAAGAGGAAAAACAAGACCTCAACCAAAAGTGAGGTCAACAATAACTAACAATGAAACTAACAATGTTGGCATACCATGGAATACGCCACTCATTAACATTGAGCATATCTTCATCTAGAAAATGTTCATTAATCTCTTTTTTAAAACAGAGTGATTTTTCTAAGTCAAGTCTAGACAGATGATCAGCAATTTGAATAGATGATCAACTCCCTTCCTATCTACCATCCCAAATTCAAATTCTTTCAAAAGAAGAATACAACTTATAAGTCTTAGTTTTTCATCCTTCTTCTTCATTAAATACTTCATAGTAGAATGATCAATATGCACAATACATCTAGTTCCAATTAAGTATGATCTAAATTTATCAAAATTATCAAAAGCATATACTACTGCCAATAACTCTTTCTCAGTTGTGGTATAATTAATTTGAGCTTTATTAAGAGTTCTATTAATATAGTAGATTACTTTGAAAATCTTATCATGCTTTTGTCCTAAAACAGCTCCAATAGCATAGTCACTTGCATTAAACATCTGTTTAAAAGGTTTTTCCCAATCTGGAGAAATAATAATTGGTGCAATGACTAATTTTTCTTTTAATAATCCAAAATCTTTAAGGTACTCTTTATCAAAATTAAAAATTAAATCTTTTTCAAGTAAATGGCATGGAGGCTTAGCAATTTTTTAAAAGTCTTTAATATACCGCCTATAGAATCCAGCATGTCCTAAAAAAACTCCTAATTCCCTTTGCACTTTTTTAGTAAGGTAAATTAGCGATCACTTGAATTTTTGTAGGGTCTACTTCCATACCTTTTTTTGAAATCTGATGTCCCAAAAAAATTCCTCCTGCCACCATAAATTAGCATTTTTCCCATTTAAGGACCAAATTTTTTTCTTTAAATCCCTTAAGAACTTTTGATAAATGTTCTAAAATTGATTCAAATGAAGTTCCAAACACTGAAAAATCATCCATAAAACCTTCAATCCCATTGTCAATTAAATCACAAAAATTAGGCATTATACATCTTTGAAATGTAGCAGGGGCATTACATAAACCAAAGGGAATTCTTCTAAAAGCACAAAGGGAATTACATAAACCAAAGGGAATTCTTCTAAAAGCAAATGTACCATAATGACTGGTAAAAGTTGTTTTATCTTGATCCTCGGGAGCTATTTTCATTTGGTGATAACCAATATATCCATCCAAAAAACAAAAGTATTTATGCCCAGCTAGTCTATCAAGCATTTGATCTAGAAAAGGAAGTGGAAAATGAGCTTTCCTAGTGGCGAGATTTAATTTTGTATAATTAATGCATATTCACCATCTTGTGACTTGTCTTGTTGGTATTAACTTATTATGTTTATTCATACTCACAGTCACTCCTCATTTCTTAGGAACGTAGTGAATCAGACTAACTCATGCACTATCTGAACTAGGATAGATAATTCCAACATCAAACCAATTTAAAATTTCTTTCTTAACAACTTACATCATAACAAAATTTAATCTCCATTTAGGATCAACCCTGGGTTTGTATTTCTCTTCAATATAAATTATATACTTACAAATTGAAGGACTGTGTCCTTTCATACCAGCAATTGTTCATCCAAAGGCTTTCTTGTAACTCTTCAAAGTTTTAATTAAACTCATTTCTTCTTATGTAGTTTATTTTGAGGAAATTATAACAGATAATGTTGAGGGATCACCTAAAAAGGCATACTTCAAATGTTTAGGAAGTAACTTCAGCTCAAGATTATCAAAATTTTCAATTGATGGACATACAATTTATCTTTTTCTGTCGTGTCCAAAACTTCAAAACTTTCTCAAACATAATTTGAATCATCCTCGTAAAAATCTTTGCATTGATCTAATTCCTCTTCATTCTCATGATCCAACTCTTTCACTTAATATTTCTCTTCATAAGATGTTTTAAAAAGACATTCACTTAGATATCTTATTACATCCATTATATAACATTCATCATCTTTACCTTTTGCTGAGTATTTCAATCATTTGGAAATATTAAAGGCAACTGACTAATCATTGATGTGATTCTCTTTTCTACACATCTATCATTGCTCTTTCTATAGCTAGGAAAGGTCTCCCCAAAATGATAGGTATCTCCTTATCTTCCTCTATATCAAGCATAATGAAATCAACATGAAAGATAAATTGATCCACTTTCACTAAGACATCTTCTATAACTCCTTTAGGATGGGTTATCGAATGATCTACTAACTGCAGAGTTATAGTAGTAAAAGATATTTCTACTAATCCCAATCTTTAATCCCAATCTTTCAAATATTGATAATGACATAAGTTTGATGCTTGCACCTAAATCACAAAAAGCTTTCCCATAAAATCTGTCTCCTATTGCACACAGAATTGTGAAGCTACCAGGATCTTTAAGTATTTCAGAAAGTTTTTTCTGAATTATAGTATTGCAGTCCTCACTAAGTGCAACGTATCGTTATCTTCAAACTTCATTTTCCTGTTAAGAATATCCTTCATAAACTTCACATATCTTGGCATTTGTTCTAAGGCTTTAAAAAATGAAATATTAATTGTATGCTTTTTAAATATTTTTAGAAATTTTGAAAATAGTTTATCCAACTTTTTTTTATGGAGCCTCTAAGGAAATGGAGGTGGTAGTTTTTCCAAGTCAACTTTAAGTGGATATGTCTCTCTAAGCTTTTTTGAGTGTCCTCTTCAGGCTCGTCAAATTTTTTTTTCTCTCTACTTCAGTCTCTTTTTGAACTCTACCTTTGAAATCTATTTCACTTCTAAGTTTAATAGCTTTTACTTGCTCTTTATATTGGTCTATTGGATTTACTTCTATATTATTAGGAAGTGTTCCTTAGGATCTATTATTTAATGAATTTGCTATTTGTACGAACAAATTCTTAATATATATAATTGTTGCTCCTTTACTTTGTATCTGATTTCCCATTTGTAACACCACTTCTTCTATAGAAAAATATTTCTCCTTAAATTATGGATTATTGTTAAAACCTAAAGGATTAGTAGGTCTAAATTACTATTCCCTTGGTTGTTCTAGTTTCCCAATGAGTTTACTTTTTCCCAATGATCTAGTTTCCCAATGAGTTTACTTAGTTGTTCCCCCATTGTTGATTATTACCACTTGAAGTATTATTTCAATTAAAGTTGGGATGGTTCTTTCAATCAGGGTTATAATAGTTTGAATATGGGTTATTCTGCTTGTTGTTTATGGCATTCAAAATTTCTAAGAATGCTTAAGAATCAACCATTTGGCCTAATGAATACTCTTCAATCATTGCAATCGGGGTAGAAAAGTTCATTCCAAATTGGTCTAATTTTCTTAAAATTGCAGCAACTTGATTTGCTAACATGGCAAAAGCATCAGTTTCATGAATATTGGCTACTTTATTAAGAATTAACCTTTCATAAGGTCATTAAAAATTACTTGTAGTCATCTCTTTAATTAAATCATAAGCGTCATGAAAAGGTTTTGACATCAATGAACCACCAATAGCGGCATCGATAATAGATCTAAGAGATCTAGCTAATACATTATAAAAGCTTTGAATTATTAACCAATCTGGTATAACTTGGGATGAACACTTTCTTAAGAGTTCTTTAAATTCTTCTAATGCTTCATAAATAGATTCCCCTTCGAACTGTCAAAAAATATAATTTCATTTCTAAACTTTGCAGTTTTTTATGGTGGAAAATATTTTGCAAGGAATTTATGCGCTAAATCACCCCAAGTTATGATAGATCCAGGTGAGAACAAAAGTAACCATATCTTAGCCTTATCCCTCATCAAAAAGAAAATAATCTGTCTTATAGCGTCATCTGATACATCATCATATTTAAAAGTAGCAAATAATTCTAAAAAAATGGCAAGATGTAAATTTGGATCTTCAGTTGGTGCTCCCCCAAATTGATTATTTGATATAGCGAGTTTAAGTGCAAATTAATTAGCCACTACAGCGGGTTTTTGAATACTATAATGAAGTTCATCCACCGTATGGTCTGCATAATCTCTTAAAGGTCTAAACTCATCAGCATTTTGATTATTTTTAATTGTCATTTTCTAAGATTTTTAAATTTTTTCAGTAATTTTTAATTTTTTAATTTTTCTAATAGTTCTTTTTAATTCAGAATTATAGAGCAAAAGTTTAACTGTACATACATTACTATGAAACACAATACATTACTATAAAACACATAAAATAAAAAAAAACACACAAACAAGAACTCTATATAAAAACAACACTACAATATTCCTATAATAAATCTAAAAGTTTAAATACAACTTCATCAAAATATAGAAATTTTTCTTTCTAAATTTTTTTAAGAACTTTGTAATCATCCCTGACAATGACACCAAAAACTTGATCCTGATTCTCTATATAGATGTCAAATGTGATGTATGTGACTATATGCTTAATTTCCTTAATAATGATTCTTACTTTGCAACAAAGCCAAAAATTGATCCCAAGCAAAAACTAGGTAAATTTTTCACTATGAAGCAAATAAGAATATAATTATAATATTTAATAAGGAATACTACACAAGTATACGTATTGTTATAAAGTAATATAGAACTTTTTGATTGAGCCCCGAATACCCATAGGGATAACTAACAATATGCAACTTTATAAAATAGTAGAAATTAGATAACAAAATTTCACTTAGCAAAGTACTCTTAAATAAACTCTAGATGCTATAATGGGAATAAAAATTTGATTCTTTTTTTAATTTTGATAATTGAAAATAAAGTAAAATTGAAAATAAAGTAAGAGATAATTGAAAATAAAGTAAGAAACTAATTAACTTAACAAAATACTTGTAAGATGAAGGAAATATAAATAAAATATCATTTTCCTTATCATGAATCAATAACAAGTAAAAGAATTATTTTGTGGAAGTATTATAATTATGTTGTGCCATATAGGAGCAATAATATTCCTTACCCTTACTAGAGATGCCCTAAAGAACATTGGCTAATCTTTAGTTTGAATAGTCTTGAAGATGGGTTAGGTAGGGAAGATACTAGCTCTCACTCTAGAGTTCCCTCTTCCCCCTCCACTTAGGGGCCAATATCTCATATCAGAACATAAAACTATAAATCAAATTAAGGGCTCTAGCCTATCACTCTAAGGTCATCTAACTATATACCCTTCAAATTTTATTTCCTTATTTATTTGCACTCAACCCCATGAACTACATTCTCATCCATGAAATCAAATGTTATTCTTACCATTTTTTGATTGGCACAATACCATCTTAGATCTTACAAGTTCTCACAATAGTTATTAACATCTTAATTGGCCAAATCAAGAAGTAAATGAAATACACGGTTTAAAATCATGACAACTTATTCCAACAATAAAGTGTAATACTTCACACAACTTCCTTTCAATACTTAATCACTTATCATTTTAAAGAAAAAGATAAAGAAAACTACTCATAATTCATGGAGTAAACACAACCACACTTAAGTTTAAAAGTAGAAATCATGCAAGCAAACAAGAAGTCTAAATTAAAACCAAATACAATAGCAAAGATAAACACTTATCTCAAATCATCCCCACCAAATGTCTTGAAGTTCCTTTGAATTCTCTTCCTTCACTCACAATACAAACTAAAACTCAAAATAAAAAGAAAAGGTGGTTAGCGGCGGCGACGGTTACTTTGGATGAATGGATGATGATTGGAGATTGGCCTCTTCCATTGATGATCCATGTCTTCTTTAATAAAAATCCAAGAGGTGCCTTGGTGTCTCTTCAAAACGTGTCTTCATTCAATGAATCTCTTAGAAGTTGCCTCCTCTCAAAAGCCAATTGGATGAATTTTTTTGTATATGAACTATTTCCCATGTTTTTACTAAGGTTTGCTTCAAAAACCTCTCCAAAAATTCGTCCAAATTCAATGAATAATAAAATGATTACTTCTAGAACTTAAGCGCGGGGTACCTGGTGCTTAGGCTTGACTTATAACTGGCGCATAAACACCAGTCCTGGGCACTTAGGTGCCTCAGTTCATTTTTGCATCTTCTTCATTGTTGCTCCAAATTTGATCATTTTTCACTCCTTTTACCATTTTTCATTCATTTGATTGCACCTGAAAGAAAAATAAACAAATAACTTTCATTAAAGCAAAATATCTCAAAAATAGGTATATAAATTTGTACATAAAGACTAAATATTTTATGTGTATCACTGGGCTTTAATGTTCACAATTTATTTTGTGTCATAGGCCTCTTTTCTATTTGTCTTCCTTAACTTAGGAGCCATAAGAGTTCTAAAAATTTAAATAATTTCCACATAAATCTGCAATAAAGATAGAGTAAACAACTAAAATCAAAATCATTACTAAGAAATTTCACACCATGGACTCTTCGCTAGGTTTCTCTAAAATTTTTAATTTTCAGATTTCACATAATGTAGGAGAAATACATGGTAAAAATAAAAAATTTATTGGTTAAAGTAAAGCTCTTAGCAAGAGAAGATGAAATCCATGATTTTTAAGCCTCAAAATTACCTCAAATCTAAGTATTAAGAAACCCTAAGTAGCTTTTCGGCCTTAGTCGCAAGGTAGGAGACGAACTGAAGCAAAAAAATGGATTTAATGTTCGTTTTCAAGACTTTTAAGGTCTCTGCCGATTTGGCACCTACGCGTCAAAGCTCAAAATTTCAATTTTCAATTTTTCTGTAAGAAGTGTTGTATACCAAAGCACTCCATTCTCTAATTAGTTTTAGTTTAAATTCACCATTCTCTGCCAAAAACACCCAGATTTCCTTAAAATCATAAATAGTTAAACCCCATTTTTACTGCTTAGGTTGTCTCCTACCCCTAGACTACGGCTGAAAATCAACTTAGGGCTTGTTTTTTCTTGGATTTGAGGATTTTAAAGGCTATAAAAATCATAGATTTTATCTTCTCTTGGTAAGAGCTTCACTTTAGCTTTGAAATTTTTTATTTTCACCATGGATTTTTTCTACATTATGAAAATCTGAAAATTTGATGTTTTTGTGAAGAAATTTAAAGAGAACCCTTAGTGAAAAGTTTCTTACCATGTCTTCCTATATTTTGAGTCTGGATTATGATATTGTAAATTTATTTAGAAATTTATATGGCTTCAAGAGAGAAAAGAGGAAAGGCTTTAGGAGTTTTTGATGCAAGATGTTTTGTTAATTTGAAGGCTCAGTATAATTACGATACTCAGATGGGTACAAGAAAATTGATTTAGCAACGTGCATTTTCAAACCCAGGAGGTTCTATTGAAAGGTTGATCATTGCTCGCAATAGGGAGACTTTTTTCTACTTCACCGTAGTAACAATTGTTCCTATCTTTTTGAGAATTTTATGTTAATCTTTGAGTGACATTTGATGAGCACGTTTATGTTAGAGGGAAGAATGTTGAATTTACTCAAGAAAGGATCAATGCACTATATAGGTTGCGTAACAAATTTCATTATGAGTATTCTACATTTGTGATTTTTGATTCATCACTTATGAAGTAATTGCCTATCTTACTGATGGAAGGGGAGAATGGAAAATTAAGAATAATCACTAAGTAAATTTCTTCACTTCCATTTAAGGGTGTAATCTAAAGCATGCCACTACAATATTTTTATGGAACTACTTCCATTTAATCACAGTAATGAAGAAACCAAAGAGAGTGGTATTGAATTTTTCCATTCAACAAATTAAGATTGTTGATATTGGTGCTCTCATTCTTCATAATGCTCAAAGTATTGCTAGAAGTGGAACCACTAGTATTTTTGGTTATCCTACCCTGATTTTCACCGTATACGAATAAACAGGAGTAGAGTTTGCTAAGGATAAAGAAATGTTACAGCCACTTAAATCCATTGGGAAACCCATAGTTCATAAATTAGAGTCATTTGTTGGATCTAGAACTGGAAGTAGAGATCAACCTTCTACATCACCTGTAGGACCACCTACTTCCCATACAATCTCACTTGAAAATATTATGGAACCGTTAATGATTCAATAATCATATATAGTAGCAATTTAGAATAAAATAGGTGGTTTGGAATCAAGGGATGTTCAAAATGATGATTATCAGCATAGAAGAGTACAACATGATATTTAATATCAAGAGGCTATGGCTAGATGTCTTAAGGCTGATCATACTGCAGAATTTTCTACGTGCCCCAGTTTTACGCCTTATGGGCAAGAAAACTTTGAAGATTTTAAAGAAGAAGAAGAAGAAAAAGAGGAAGAAGAAGAGGAGGAAGTTGATGAATGATGATTTGTTGGGGTATTATCTGTTTTCCTTCCTTGATGTTTGTTTTGTTTTATTGTTGTTGTTATAATTTGGACTTTAATGTGTTGGTTTTATTTGTAAGTGGTATTATTAAACTTTTTAATGTGTATATATTTAAATTGTAGATTTTTTAATATTTTTGTTTCTTTAATTTTCTGCATATGTTTTAATTCATCTTTTGTTAGCAAATCATGTTGATATATTATGTTAAATTTAATACTTTAAAGCTTGTACTTTTTAAATTAGTACTTGCAATGTGGCAGAGCCAAGTTTCATGTTCAGAACCCTTTACAAGTTAATCTTATTTTTATGCATTTATTGTTTACTTTCCACCTACAATTTTTTTTTGTATTGAATACTTTACTTATTACTAAAAAAAATCTAAGTTTTGGTGAAAGAAAATTTTTCTTTAGAAAAGAAGTAAACTAAATTTTATTTGTCCTCAATTATCTATATATTTTAAAAAATTAATTTAACATGACCTTTACTATCAGAGGCTAACTTTAGATAACTATATTTCTTTTAAATATTATAGTAAATTTAATAAAAAAATCTTTAATAATGAAGGAAAATTCTAGAGTTATGATATTTAGTACGAAAGGATAAGACTATGCTTTTTCTATTTAAAGTAAAGGAAATTATATTTTTGAAGTATTAAGAATCTTAGAGTTTCATATAAGAGGAAGAGAATGACACGTTATAAAAAATATTCGAAGCTAATATGAATCTATATAGTGAAGGAGGGTAAGAAGTTTTTAGCTTCAAGAAGAGGATAATGAAGTTCAAAGTTATTAAAAGCTATCCAAATATAATATTCCACGCATGAAAAAGAAAAAAAAAAGAAAAAAGGATTGAAAATGATCCTAAAGAAAAAGAAAAGATAAAGGAAAGAAAAATGAAAAGAAAAGAAAAATATGTGAGGAAAAGCATGAAGAGATACCTAATCAAAATTTGGCTTCACTAGAATCAACTTAAAGAAAAAGGCTTTATTACCTTTTCGAACCTTTTATTTGAGTATTAGAATTTTTACTAATAAAGCTCTCATGAAATTCTTTTTCATATGGACATTCTAAGTATCTTTGATATGATAAATTAGAGTTCTTCTTGAAATGATTAGAGACTCGGAAATCTTAGACTTGACTGCTAGGTGTTCTTATACTTTTTGTTTTAACCTAAGTTATTAATAGTTTTTCTTAAGTTATAATATTATATTTTTTAAACAAAATTATAGAAGTTTATAGGTTAATCTCGACCATAAGTTATAGTTTTTATGTAGTAAACGAGTCACTTGAGGACAAGTAATATTTAAGTTTAGAGGATTTTGAAGCACCAAAAAAATGTGCAATTTTATGTATACATTTTATATTTAATTTTGGTGATATTGCACTTTAAAGATGGTTAGTTTCATGTTTTGTTGCAGGTGTATTGATTTTAGGAATTTGGAGCAAAAAGGAGAAAAAAGAAAGAAATTCGGAGTCAAAATGCAGATTTTCAACATCCTGGTGCTAAAGGTGCCATTTTACAGAGAAGAGGTGTCGGAGGCTACAGAACTGGCACCAGAGATGCCAGAATCCAGATAGAGCGCAAAACTCTAGTAAACTGGTGCCAGAGGTTCCAGAGAAGAATTAAGATGAATTGTGGTGGTTATTGAGAATTTTTAGAAGTTCTAGAAGGCTCCAAGTAATTCAAACGCCCCATAGAGTGGTTCAATGCATCTAAACACTTTGGAAAGGCTCTTGAATGAAGAGTTATGTCTCTTGGATGAAGGGATTTGTCTCTTGATGTGAAGAGGTGTGCCTTTTGGGAAAAAGAGGAAATTTTGAATTCCTTCAAAGACTAGTTCGGTGCGTCAATTAAAAGAAGAAGTCTAGTGAGATCTTGGGTGGTGTGATAGAGTGAAGGTGGTGTGAGAAGTCTGGAGATAAGATTTAGATTTTGGAGAGGATATTTTCTAGAGTTATAAGAGGAGAGAGAAGGTGAGAGACTTCATCTTCATTGCATTTCTAAGAGTGAATTGAGTGTGATTGTAAAGTGAAAAAGTGCTTAAAGGGAACTTTAATGGATTTACTTGAGGAGGAGTGTAAGATAAGTTGTGTTCTTTCCTTTCTTTTTTTTGTAAACCTACTTTTATATATATAATCCATATTTTGTTGTATCCTTCTCATGAATTCTAAGTTGTACTAATTATGCTTCTCCCTACAAAGAGATATGAATTAATATTGTTGTGCAAGGTTTTAAATGTCAAAAAATTGTGATAATTTGAACAATGATCTTCGTTTATTTTTTGGTTTGGTCAATTGAAATGTTAAAATTGCTTGAGAAACATAAGATCCAAAATGGCTATACTTTCTATAACAAGATAAAGGTCACATTCAATTTCATTAGTGAGAATGTAATCCATGGGTTTGAGTACAAATAAATAAGGAAATATATTTTGATGGGCATATAATTGGAGATTTTAGGGTAACAGTCTAAAATCTCCAATTTGGTCCAGTTGCTTATAAATTAAAGAGAGAGTGTTAGTCCTCAGGGGAGGGAGAAGTGGGAGCTCTGGAGTGCGAGCCAGTATCCTCTGAACCTTACCACAGATTTAGGGACCAAAATCAGCATTAGCCAATGTTCCTTTTGCACTCAACATGGGGGAAAAGAATAGGAATGATCTTATTCGGCCCAATACAATTTTATATATAATTTAAATGTTTTTAATTACTTCACTAACCACAAACTCAGTGTAAAGGGGAAGGATTCTTTCTTAAATTTGAACTCTTTGTTACAAAACTTTGTTTATTCTTAGTAAGTTTATCTTTGAAGTTTGGAAAATAGCTTAGTTGACTTAGTTATTTTAACTACATTTCATTTAGCATACATTAAATTACCTTAGATTAGTTTTTCTTACTTAAGTTTTTATAGTTTAGATATTGTGTTTTACATTGTAACCATAAAAATTTCCATCTTCGTGTGAGATCGATACTCTGGACTCTAATAATGCTCTTTATTACTTGAGCGATACATATACTTATGTAAATATTAGGTTTGGTTGCTTAATGATTTTAAAATATAAAATTGTTTATATTGAAGTTATTTTTATTATGATTGATCTGCATATTTATTAAATGTGTTGTCATGTATGTGTTGTATTATTGAAAGATATTTATAACACATACTCAAAAACTCACATTAAGTTTTTGGCATCGTTGCGAGGGAGATAACGGTAAATTACTTTATAATTTAGAAGACTGTGTTTGAACTGAAAACTTATATTAATAAAAACAGCACATTAATTAATATTTTTATATTTTAGGTTGTTTGCTTATTATAATTACTTATTGTGTTTGTGTATGCATAGTTTAAGTTCTGAAGATTTAGTACCTTGCGATTCAGAGTTAGAAAGAACTATTAGAAAAATTCGAAAATAATAAAAACAATTGGAAATTTTCAAAAAAATGGCAAACAAATGGCAAAAAAACTTAAATAATCTAGGAATAGAAAATGAACATCATCAGAGACCTTTTAAGAGATTATGATTATGATAATCCTACACCAGATGAAATTCATTTGAGTATAAAAAGCCCAGTTGTAGTTGCTAATTCATTTGAGCTTAAACATGTTATTATCCAAATGGTACAAAATAACCAGTTTGGCAGAACACCGACTAAAGATCCTAACTTACATCTTGTTAGTTTTCTAGAATTGTGTTCTACCTTTAAATATGATGGAGTGTCGAATAATGTCGTCGGACTTAGACTTTTTTTCTTTTTCATTAAGGGATAAAGCTAAGATAATGTTAAACTCATTAGAACCTGGATCTATTATAACTTGGGGAGAATTATTACAAAAAAAAATTTCTAAATTTTTCCCACCATAAAAAACTTCTAAGCTTAGAAATGATATCATTTTTTTGCTAGTTTGGAAGAGAATGAAATTATGAAGCTTGGGAATGATTTAAAGATCTCCTTAGGAAGTGTCTACTCCATGTGTTACTAGATTGGTTAATAATTCAAACTTTTTATGATAGATTAGTTGGATCTCTTAGATCTATAGCTGTCGTTGTTGCTGGTAGATCATTAATGTTAAAAACATTCAATGAAGTATATTTTTTAATTGAAGAGATGTCTATTAATAATTTTCAATGGCCTTCTAAAAGGGTAACTCCGAAAAGAGTAGTTAGTATTCATGATTTTGATGCAAATATCTATTTTGCCTGCTCATATTGTTGCAATATCAAAGAAGATAGATCAATATGGAATGAATTATTCTTAGCACCTCCTATGCTTGAGGAAAATTCATTATGACAAATGATAAATTCTCAATCATCATATTAAACTTTAAATAAACAATCAAAATAATAATCTTTATTCAAATTATTAAAATATTGGTTGGAAAAATCACCCTAATTTCAGTTGGAGTAATAACTCTAATGTTGTGAATCCACAACAGGGGAACAATTCAGTGAACCCAATAAGAAATTCCAACAATGAGGGGAACATTAACTATAAACCTTATTATCCTCTAGGTTTTAATATTATCCTCTATCCTCTAGGTTTTAATAGCAATTCATAAAGTAAGGAGAAGAAATTTTCAATGGAAGAATTAATATTACAAATGGGAGCACAGTTACAAAGTCAAGGAACTGCAATTAGAATCGTGGAAAACCAATTGAGATGTATTGCCACTACACTTAGCAAAAGACATTCATGAACTTTGCCTATTAATGTTGAAGCTAATCCCAAAGATCAGAATAAAGAGCAAATCAAGGCTATTCAACTAAGAATGGAAAAGAAATAGAGACAAAAGTTCAAAAGAGATTGAAGTTGAGCAAGAAGGGGTGGAAAATGAAAAGTCTAGTAAAGATTTTTATCTTGAGTTAGAATATCCTATTAAACCATTGAAAATTAATATAGAAAGACCACCACCTCCATTTCATCAAAGATTGAAGTAGTATAATAGAGATAACCAATTTACAAAATTTTTAAGAATATTAAAGAAATTTACGATAACCATTCCATTTGCTGAAGCCCTGGAACAAATGGTAAGCTATGTAAAGTTTATGAAGGAAATACTTCATAAAAAAAGTAAGTTTACTCACAATGAGACTGTTGCACTCAGAGAGGAGTGCAACAACATAATTCTAAAAAGCCTCCTAAAAAATTTAAAGATCTTGTTAGTTTTACTACTCATTCTGCTATTGGCTAAATATTTTTTAGAAAAGCTATATGTTATTTAGGAGCGAGCATTAATCTTATGCCTCTATTAATTTTTACAAGGTTAGGTTTAGGAGAAATTTTACATACTGCTGTAACTTTTAGTTAGCTTATCATTCAATTACCTATCCTAAAGGAGTTATAGAAGATCTTTTCGTAAAATTTGATAAATTTATCTTTCTTGTGGATTTTATTGTGTTAGAAATGAAGGAAGATGAATAAATTCCTATCATTTTAGGAAGAAAATTTCTTGCCACTGAAATAGCTTTAATAGATATGCAGAAAAGAAAGTTAACAATGTGTGTTAGTGATAAAAAAGTTACATTTAATATCTTAAAATCAATGAGATGGCCAATAAAAGAAAGATAAGACAAATGCTTCAAAATTGATATTAATGATTATTTAAGAAATGAATATTAATCTTATGCCTCTAGCAAAAAGAGGGAGTATTAATATGATTCCTCTATTGATTTTCAAAAGATTGGGTTTAGGAGAAATTTCACCTACTACTGTAACTCTTCAGTTAGTTGATCATTCAATTACTTATCGGAGTTATAATAAAAGAGTTATAAAAGATCTTTTGGTAAAAGTTGATAAATTTATCTTTTCTATGGACTTTATTGTATTAGATATGGAGGAAGATAAGGTAATTCCTATCATTTTAGGGAGACCATTTCTTCTCACTGAAAGAGCTTTGATAGATGTGTAGAAATGAGAGTTAATAATGAGAGTCAGTGATCAAGAAGTTACATTTAATATCTCAAAATCAATGAGATACCCAATAAATGGTAGAGATGATGAATGCTTCAGAATGGATATTAATGAGAATTTAAGCAATGAATATTTTATAGATACATTTGAAAAGAAAACTAAAGAAGAACATTTTTAGTATGAAAATGAGGATATAATTCAAGATAAATCTATAGAAGTGAGTAATAAAGAATTGCATTATGTTTATGAACAATTTGAATTATTAGATCCTTCGAATAGTAACAGAAATTTGAATTCTTCAATTGTTAAACCTCCTGAACTAGAAATAAAAACACTTCTCACACATTTAAAATATGCATTTTTAGGATATGCATCTACATTACCTATTATCGTATCCTTAGAATTAACTGAATCATAAAAAAAAGTTGTTGAAAACTTTAAGAAGATAGAAGAAAGCCTTTGGATGTGCAATAGCTGATATCTAAAGAATCATTCCCTTGATTTGTATGCAGAATTTTATTGGAAGAACTTATTGGAAGAACATTATGAACCAAAAGCTGATCCTCAAAGGAGATTAAACCTTATGATTAAAGAATTTATTAAGAAAGAAATTCTAAAATGTTTAGATGTTGGAATAATAAATCTTATTCCAAACAGTGCTTGGGTGAATCCAATTCACTGCGTTCCTAAGAAAAGGGGTGTGATGTTGTGACAAATGAGAATAATGAATTAATACCAACAAGATAAGTCATTGGTTAGTGAATTTGCATTGATTATAGAAAATTAAATTTGACCAACAGGAAAGATCACTTTCCTTTACCTTCTTTGGACCAAATGTTGGATAGGCTAGCTGGGCACATTTTTTTTTGCTTTTTAGATAGATATACCGGCTATCATCAAATTTCTATTTATCCTGAGGATCAAAAGAAGCAAATTTTACTAGTCCTTATGGTACTTTTGCTTTTTGATGAATGCTCTTTGGTTTAGTAATGCACCTGCAACATTTCAAAGATGTATGATGCCAACTTTTAGTGAATTAATTGAAAAGGGGATAGAAGTCCTTATAGATGTTTTTTTTGTGTTTGGAACTTCATTTGAAACATTTAAAAATCATTTAGAGAAACTTTTAGAATTATGTGAAGAGATAAATTTAGTATTAAACTGGGAAAAATGTCAATTCATGGTTGCAAGATGAATTGTACTTGGGCATAAAATTTCAGAAAATAGCATGGAAATAGATCCGAAAAAAATTCAAGATATAGCTAATCTACCTTGACCTGCTACTGTAAGAGGAGTTATAAGTTTTTTAGGACACGCTGGTTTTTACAAGAGGTATATAAAAGATTTTTCAAAAATTACAAAGCCTTTATTCCAACCATTGGAAAAAGATACAAAATTTGATTTTAATCAAGAGTGCCTTAATGCTTTTGAAACAGTAAAGTAAAAATTAATCACAACCCCTATAATTGTTTCAACTTATTGGGAGAAACCATTAGAGCAAATGTGTGATGCATGTGATTATGCTAATGGAGCTGTTTTAGGGCAGAGATATGACAAAATTTTTAAAGTGATATATTATGTTAGTAAAACTGTCAATGATGCTCAAATTAATTATTCCACTTCTAAAAGAGAGTAATTAGCAATTGTTTATGCTTTTGATAAGTTTAGGGCATATCTGATTGAAGCTAAATGTATTGTGCATACAAAATACTCTACTATAAAATATTTGATGCAAAAGAAGGATGCAAAACCAAAATTAATTAGAGGGGTACTTCTGATGCAAGAATTTAAATTTGTAATAATAGATAGGAAATGATCTGATAATCAAATATTTAATCATTTATCTAGACTAGAACAAGAAGATACATGTGATCTTGAAAGAGAAATTAATGAAACTTTCTGGCTGAACAACTATATCTTGTTATAGAATGGGAAATACCATGGTATGCTGATTATGTGAACAACATTGTTAGTGATGTTTTACCATATGAACTACATTGTTAGTGGTGTTTTACCATGTTAAATGTGAAATATAAAGCATGGCACAACTTTATTTCTGCGAAACTACTTTCATCTAATCACCTTAATGAAGTAACCAAAGAGAGAGTAGTAATGAATTTTTGCATACAGCAAATGAAGGCTATTGATATTGGTGCTCCAATTCTTCATAATGCTCAGAGTATTGCTAGAAGTGGAACCACTAGTGGTTTAGGTTATCCTGCCCTACATTTCACCTTATGTGAATAATCAAGAGTAGAGTTTCATAAGGATGAAAAAATGTTAATGTCACGTAAATCAATTAGAAAACCCACAGTTCATAAATTTGAGTCATTTTTTAGATCTAGAACTGGAAGTAGAGATCGACATTTTACATCAGCTGCAGGGCCATCAACTTCCAGTACTATCCACTTGAAAAAATTATGGAACAGTTAATGATTCAACAATCAGATATAGTAGCATTGCAGAATAAAATAGATGGTTTGGAATCAAGGGATGTTCATAATGATGATTATCACTAGAGAAGAGTTCAACATGATATTGCATATCAAGTGGGTATGGTTAGATATCCTTGGGGCGGTCGTTATGTAGAACTTCCTATATGCCCCAATTTTACATCTTATGTGAAAGAAAACTTTGAAGATTTTGAAGAAGAAGAAGAGGAGGAGGAGGAAGAATAAGAAGAGGAAGATGAGTGATGATTTGTTGGGGTATTATTTTTTTTTTGTTCGTTGATGTTTGTTTTATTTTTTTGTTGCTATTATAATTTAGACTTTAATGTGTTGGGTTTATTTGTAAGAGATATTATTAAACTTGTTTGTATGTATAGATAAAAATTGAAAATTTTTATGTCAGCATTATTTGTTTCAATAATTTACTGTGTATGTTTTTAGTTCACCTTTTGTTAGCAAATCCTGGTGATATATTATGTTTCATTTAATACTTTAAAGCCTCTACTTTTTAAATTAATACTTGCAATGTGTCAGAGCCAAGTTTCATGTTTAGAACTCTCTACAGGTTAGTCTTATTTTTATGCATTTACTCTTTTCTTTCCACCTACAATTTTTTTTTTGTACTTAATGCTTTACTTATTATTAAGAAAATCTAGGTTTAGGGGAAAGAAAATTTTCTTTAGAAAAGAAGTAAACTAAATTTTATTTGTCCTCGATCAGCTAAATATTTTTAAGAAATTAATTTACCTGACCTTTGGTATTAGGGGCTAAATTTAGACAACTATATTTTTGTTTTCAAATATTATAGTACATTTAAGAAAAAATCTTTAATAATGAAGGTTAATTCTAGAGTTAAGTTATTTAGTATGAAAGTATAAGACAATGCTTTTTCTATTTAAAGTAAAGAAAATTGTAATTTTGAAGTATTAAGAATCTTAGAGTTTCATATAAGAAGAAAAGAATGAGTCTTTATGAACAATTTTTAAAGCTAATATGAATTTATAAAGTTAATTAAACTAAGAAGTTTTTAACTTCAAGAAGAAGATAGTGAAGTTCAAAATTATTAAAGGTTATCCGGATATAGTAAACATTATATGAAAAAGAAAAAAAATAGATGAAAGGATTGAAGATGATCCTAAAGAAAAATAAAAGAAAAAGAAAAGAAAAAGGAAAAGAAAAGAAAAATATGTCAAGAGAAGCTTGAGAAATGCCTAACCCAAAATTGGCTTCACTTGAATTAACTTGACAAAAAAGGCTTTATTACACTTTCTAAACATGTTTTTGAGTATTAGCATTCTTACTAATAAAGTTCTCATAAAATTAGTTTTCATATGGACATTTTAAGTATCTTTGATATGAGAATTTACAGTTCTTCTTGAAATGAATAGAGACTCAGAAATCTTTGTCTACTAGGTGTTCTTATACTTTTTGTTTTAACCTAAGTTCTTAAAAGTTTTTCTTATGTTATGCTATTATATTTATTAGACAAAATTATAGAAGTTTATAAGTTAATCTCTACAAGAAGTCATAGTTTTTTATGTATTAAAAGAATCTCTTAAGGACAAGTAACATTTAAGTTTAGAGCATTTTGATACATAAGAGAACTATGCAATTTTATGTATACATTTTATTCTTAAATTTGGTGATATTGCACTTTAAATAAGGTTATTTTCATGTTTTATTGTAAGAATATTTATTTTAGGTATTTGGAGCAAAAAGGAGCAAAAAGGAAGAAATTTGAAGTCAAAATGCATATTTTCAATTTCCTAGAGCTAGAGGTGGCAGAACTGGCAGTAAAAGTGCCATTTTATAGATAAGAGGTGCCAGAGGTGTTATAATCTAGAGAGAGTCTGAAACTCCAGTAAACTACGGTTGATGCGCCAGAACAGGTGCCAGAGACGAAATAAGACAAATTGTGGCAGTTATTGACTATTTTGAGAGGTTATAGAAGACTCCAAGTAATTCAAATGCCCAATAGTGTGGTTCAATGCATCTAGACACTTTGGAAAGGCTCCTGAACGAAAAGACATATCTCTTGGATGAAGGGATTTGTCTCTTGATGTGAAGATATGTGCCTCTTGCGAATAAGGAGGGAATTTTGAATTTCTGTGAAGAGAAGGTCAGTGCCCCATTTAAAAGGAAAAGTCTAGTGAGTTCTTAGGTGGTGTGGTAGAGTGATAGTGGCATGAGAAGTCCTGGAGAGAAGAGTTAGGTTTTTTAGAGGATTTTGAGGATTTTCTTCTAGAGTTACTTCTAGAGTTATAAGTGGAGAGGGAAGGTGAGAGATTTCTTCTTCATTGCATTTCTAAGAGAGAATTAAGTGTGATTGTAAGGAGAAAAGTTCTTAAAGGGAACTTCAAGGGATTTGCTTGATGAGGATGTGAGATAGATTGTGTTCGAGATAAGTTGCATTCTTTCCTTTATTTTTTTAACTTGTTTTTATATATAAAATTTATGGTTTATCATATCCTTCTCATGAATTCTTAGTAGTCTTCTGTATCCTTCTCCCTACAATGAGATATGTTTTTGTGAAGAATTAATATTATTGTGCAAGGTTTTAAATGTCAATAAATTCTGATTATACGAACTCTAATCTTCAATTCCTTTTTGATCTGGCCAATTGAAATGTTAAAATTTGTTGAGAAACATAAAATTTGAAAGGGCTATGGTTTCTCAAACAAGGTAAATGTCACATTTAATTTCATGTGTGAGAATGTAATCCATGGGGTTGAGAGCAAATATATAGGAAAATGTATTTTGATGAGCATAGAATTGGAGAATTTAGGGTGATAGACAAAAATCCTCAATTTTGTCCAGTTTCTTGAAAACTAAAGCGAGATTGTTAGCCCTCAGGGGAAGGAGAAGTGGGAGCTCTGGAGTGGGAGCCAGTATCCTCTCAACCTAACCATGGATTTAGCGGCCGAACTCTGGATTAACTAATGTTCTTTATGCACTCAACAAATGGTAAAGAATAGGATTGCTTCTATTTGGTACAATACAATTATATATATAATTTAAATGATTTTAATTACTTCACTAACCATAAACTCATTGTAAAGGGGAAGGATGTTTTCTTAAATTTGAACTCTTCATCAAAAAAATTTGTTTATTCTTGGTAAGTTTAACTTTGAAGTTTAGAAAATAGCTTAGTTAACTTAGGCCTTTTAGCTACATTTCATTTAACTCACTTTAATTACTTTAGAATATTTTTTCTTACTAAAGCTTATATTGTTTAGATATTTTGTATTACATTGTAACCATAAGAATTTCCATCTCCTCATGGGATCAATACTCAGGACTCCATTAGAGCTCTTTATTGCTTGAGCGATATGTATACTTGTGTAAATATTAGGTTTGATAGCTTAAAGCTTTTAAAATATAAAACTATTTATACTAAAGTGATTTTTGTTGCGATTGATCTACATATTTACTAATTATGGTGTCATGTGTGTGTTGTATTATTGAAAGATATTTACAACGCATACACATAAACCCGCATCAGATGTACTTGTAAAAGTAGATAAATTTAACTTTCCTATGGATTTCATTATTTTAGATATGGAGGAAGATAAAGAAAAACATATCATTTTGGGGAGACCTTTTCTTGCCTTTGGACGAGCAATGATAGATGTATGAAAATGAGACTTGACTATGAGAGTTAATGATCAGGAAGTTACTTTTAATGTGTTAAAATCTATGGAGTATCCAACTAAAAGAAAAGATGATAAATTTTACATAATGGATATTACTAATTACTTAATTAATAGTCATTTTCAAGAAAGATATGAAGTCAAAATAAATCAACAACAATTGGAGGATGAAAATGAAATTGATGATCAAGAAAAATAAAATGAGATAAATACTCAGGATTCAAATTTTGTTCATGAAAGTATTGAGATTTTGGACACTTCTAAATATAGTAAACCTCTGCTTCCTTCAACTGAAAAACCTCCTAAACTTGAGATGAAGGTGTTCCTCGCTTATTTAAAGTACATTTTTGAGGGACTTCATCTACATTACCTGTAATAGCATCATTTAATTTAGTTGTAGATCAGGATGAAAAATCAATGCACACATTGAAAAATCTTAAGAAAGCCTTTGGATGGATTTTAGCTGATATTAAAGTAATTAACCCTTCAATCTATATGCACGGGATTTTAATGGAAGATGATCGAAAACCTAGGGTTTATCCTTAGAAAATATTGAACTCTATTATGAAAGAAGTTGTTGAAAAAGAAATATTGAAGTGGTTGTATGTTGAAATCATTTATCCTATTTTTTACAATGCTTGAGTCAGTTCAATCCATATTGTTCTTAAAAAAGGAGGAATGAATGTAATAGTGAATTAAATGAATGAATTAATTTCAATAAGATAAGTCACTGGACGATGAATCTGTATTGATTATAGAAAATTAAAGCTCGCCACCAGGAAAGATCACTTTCCTCTAACTTTTTTAGATCAAATGTTGGATAGACTTACTGTGCACCAATATTTTAGCCTTTAGGATGGATATTCTAGAAACCACCAAATGCTCATAGCCCCTAAGGATCAAGAAAAGAGGACATTCATAAGTGCATATGGGACTTTTGCTTTTAGAAGGATGTCTTTTGGTTTATGTCATGGATCTGCAAACTTTCAAATGTGCATGATGTCTATTTTTTGTGACTTATTTGAGAAAGAAATTGAAATTTGAATGGATGATTTCTTAGTTTTTGAGACCTCTTTTGATTCATGTTTAGATAATTTAGCTGATGTTCTAAAACACTGTGAAAAAAAAAATTAGTTCTAAATTGGGAAAAATGTCAATTTTTTGTCATAGGAGGAATTGTGTTAGAAAAATGTCAAATTTTCGAACATGGAATGGAAGTAGATTTAGTAAAAATTCAAGTTATTGTTGAATTACCACCTCTTTCATTAGTGAGAGGAGTTATAAGTTTTGTAGGACAAGTTGGGTTCTACAGGCGGTATATTAAACACTTTCCAATTATTATCAAGCCTCTTTGTCATCTTTTAGAAAAAGAAATGAATATTAATTTTAATGAGGAATGCCTAATTGGCTTCAATTTAATAAAAGAAAAGTTTATCAATGCCCCTATTATTATTTCACTTGACTAGGAAAAATAATTTGAATTAATGTGTAATGCAAGTGATTATGCTATTTGGGTTGTATTAGGGCAAAAATACGATAAGGTTTTTAAAGTTATATACTATGGAGCTCAAATTAATTATACCACTAGTGAAAAGGAGTTTGGACAATAGTGTATGCTTTTGATAACTTTAGACCTTATCTTATTCAGGAATAATGTATTGTGCATACTGATCATTCTGTTATTAAATATTTGATGCTGAAAAAGGATGTGAAACCACGACGAATTAGATGGTTTCTTTTAATGCAGGAGTTTGAGTTACAGGTAATGGATAGGAAGGGTTCTGATAATCAAATAGTAGATCATTTATCAAGGCTAGAATAGGAAAGTTATGGTGATAATGATATTGAAATAAATGAAAATTTTCTTGATCAATAATTATACTTTATATCTAAGTATCATATTTCGTGGTATGTTGATACAGTTAACTATATAATTGGTAATACCCAATAGATTAGAAAGCCATCAAAAGAAGTCGTTCATTCATGGAGTAAGATTTAATTTTTGGGATTATCTTTGTTTATATAAATAAAGTAGATACATAATCATCCAAAAATGCGTACCAATTAAAGAAACTAAGGAAATTATTCAAAAATATCATGAATCTGATTTTGGGGGACATTTTGGAGTGAGTAGAACTTCAATCAAAATTTTACAAACTGGATTTTATTCACTTTTTATTATCGCGTAAGGAGCCACGAGCTGTCTTTTATTATATATATATATATATATATATATATATACCCGAAAGATGATATAAACATCCCTAACTAAAGTAGGTGAATAAAATCCAGAATTGTTGTGGATTATGTTTCAAAATTGGTTGACGTTGTTTCTTTACCCTATTATGATGCTTGAAGTGTTGTAAAATTTATAAAGAAAAATATTTTTTCTATATTTGGAATGCCAAGAGTGATCATTATAGATGGGGGAAGTCATTTTAAGAATTTTATAATTAAAACATTAATGAGGAAATATGGGATTAAACATCAAATTTCCGCAACTTATCACACTCAAAATAGTGTCTTAGCAGAAGTATCCGATCATAAAATTAAAAGATAATTGGAAAATAATATAAATCCTAATAAGAAAAATTAGTATGCTAGACTTGATTATGCATTATGAGTCTGTATGACTGTTTACAAAACTCTTCTAGGTATGTCACTATATAGGCTCATATTTTGGAAGGCTCATCACTTTCTAGTTGAGTTAAGACATAAAACTTATTTGGTGATAAAGAAATTTAAGTATAACATGAACGATGTTGGTGAGAAATGATTATTAAAGTTAAATGAAGTCGAGGAAATTAGAAATGAAATTTATGAGGATGCTAGAATTTATAAAGAAACGATAAAAAATTTGTATGCTTGGAAGATTTTAAGAAAAGATTTAGAGCTTGAACAAGATTATTTACTATACAATAGTTGATTGAAATTATTTCCCAGAAAACATGAGTCCAGGTGGTCAAGGCCATTTATTGTAATGAAAATATATCAATATAGTGTTGTGGATATTAAAGATCCAAAAATTAAATGAATAATTAAAGTAAATGGACATCAACTGAAACATTACATTTGTGGAAACAAGCATTTTAATGAAGATATCCTTTTGTTGGTTCAAACAGAGTAAAAACATTGGATAAGTTGGGCTGATGACGTTAAACCAAGCACTTTAAGGAGGTAACCCGTAGTTATCTGTATGAATTGATTTATGATTTTTGTTGTTATACAAACCGTGTGTTGTAGTGCTGATACGTACGAGATGTAAGGAGGTGCAAAACACTAATTTGATAATTGAAACGAGATTAGGATGTGAAAAATTTGATGCGAGGACAAATGGTGTTTATTTTAACAGTGGCGCCTAGGCGCCAAACTTAGCGCTTGAGCGCCAACTTGCAGAAGGCTCGACACCTAAGTGCCAGAAACTGATGGCTATGCTCCATAGTCATTGGGCGTGGTTAAAACCCCCTCAACAGTTTTAACCCATTTAATTCCTTTAAAATAACCCAAATCCTGTCCCTAAAGCCTGAAATTTAGTATCTAAGAATGGGAGAAGAACCTTTGGAGAGGAATTGAGTGCTTCATTAACTTTTCTTGTCTAAATGGAAAGTAAAAGTAATGCTGATGTAAATGAGAAAAATTTTGTGCACAAGGACGCCCAAACTTACTATAACGACTTCCTTGCACTGAGTTTAAAGCAGATCACCAAAAAATTGATGAAATTTTAAGAAGGGGTTAGGAATTTTGAACAATAAGTTAAGCAACATGTATCACCAGTACGAGCATTTAGAGTGGCAGATGAAACTCTAATTCAACCACTTAGTGTGTTATCAAGAGTACCAGGTAAATATGCATCACGATGTTGACCTCATTTTTTATGAGGTCAAAGTATTCTCTTTAGGAACTTAGGATCTAGCCTTAGGACTTTCTTATGGACTATCTTAGAGGATTAGTGAGAGAACCCACACCCCACTTAGAAATTCAAAATAATTCTTGACTCCTTTTGTGAGGTCCCACATAAGTGGTCACAAGCCCCCAAATTTCATTTGGAATGGCTAAGAACAACATGTGGTGACTCAAGAGTGAATTAATATAGTTTCAATGCACCTAGGACAACCCTGGGTGGCTCAGGTTTGGTCTCATACACCCTTATACACACTTAACCCTTCGAACTTTCCACATCCCTTAAACCCTAAAATCACTTACACTAGACCCACCTCCTTAACTCTTTGAGAAACACACATGGATGGTCCCAATCCCTTATGTTTTGGCTAAGATGGCTAAGACCAACACGTGGAGAATCTAAAATGAGTTCTCATTTAGTATCATATGGTTCCAAGATGGCTAATCATGACATGCATGATCATCTTACATAATATTTCTAAAATACCCCTAATGTTCAAAAATACCCAAAATTCCTCAAATTTCTAACTCCTCACCAAAAATCATTTCAACCAATTTCAAATTGTGCAAATGACCCAAAAATTACCAAATTGCCCAAAATTTTCAAAAATTGACCAAAATTCCCCAAATCCCCAAAATGCCCCTAGTGTTCAAGACGCCCATTTTCCACCCCAAATCATTTCTAAGCTCCATAAAAATGCGTAATTGTCCTAGAATACCCTAAGCCCCCCAAAAATAACCAAATTGAATTAAATTTTCAAAATTTACAAAAGTAACCCAAAATCCCAATTTACCCCCATCATTCACCAAAGCCATCCTAAACTCAATTTTACCATAGCCAAACCCAATTTTACCAAATTCAAACCTAAAATGAATTTTATTTTCATGACAACCCATTTTAGGTCAAACTTTGGACTTTTCATCAAATTATTTTATTCTCTATCGGTTATCAAATTAGAAGTTGTCGGTCGTCGGAATAGATATCTTGATGCCCGGTTTAAATTAATATATATATATAGTGTCCCACCATTTATTCATGCTAGGAATATGAGAAGAAATAATATATATATATATATATATATTAGCAAAAAGAGGCTCTTGTGTCCCCCTCCATGTTGATTACTTAAATTTCATCATTACATCAAAAGAGTGGGTTACATCAGGGAGAAGAGAGAGTAAAAGGCAACATCAAAGCAAGTTAAAGGAATACAAGACATGTCTAAAACTAGAAAATAGAAAACATCTAGCTCCTAGCAATTCTGAGGTAAGGTATATGTAATCTGCCACCCTTTATCAGGTCAGGCAAAACCTGTGTGGGGTTAGTAGCAACAGTTACTCTTTGGGATTCAGCACCTTCAATAGCTAGATAATTAGCTAGTTTGTTGCCCTCTCTGTAGTTAAAATAGTAGTTGACCTGTATCTCCTTGGTGATATGATTTATCTTTAGAATCCACTGTTGGATACGTCATGGGGGGGGAGCTTTACCTGTCATGTACTCAATCAGCATTGAAGAGTCAACCTCAGCTTGGAGTGGTGTCCAACTGTTGATGGCAGCCATTTTTTGGCCCAATAAAGAGCGGCTGTCTCAGCTTCCAGGGCATCTTCAACAATAATTGGAGATTTGAAGAACTTTTTGCACCTACCTTTATGATCTTTGAACGCCTCTCCAATACCTGCTATGTGAGCTGAAAAACTTCCATCAGTATTGACTTTTAAGTGGGGTTATTGAGGTTGTCCCCAATAAACCTTAATTACTTTTCTGCAAATCTGATCCTTGCTTTGGTTAATTTTTAGGATGTTTTAAAAGTCCTTCCAAATGATCAGCTTTCTGATGTAAGCAAGACAATTAGCCTCTACTATTTCTTTAGTCACTATTTTTTCTTCATGCTTATTTGTTTTTGTTTGAACCAAGCAGTGATGAAAGGGATTGTACCAAGTTTGATTCTTTGCCAATCTAACCAGCACTTCTTCAATTGTTCCCACCCTAAGTTAAGAGTGTTGATGTGGAAATTAGTTATCAAGGAACTCCAAACCTTTCTTGAGAAATCACACTGGAAAAATAGATGAGTGGATGTCTCTTCACTGCTCTGACAGAGTTTGCATTTGGAAGGTCCCTTTGAGCCCTTTAACTTGAGTCTTCTATTTTGTTGCTTGGGTGATTGATGACTTTAGTGACCTCTGCCCATTCAGCATTTATAGTTCTAACATTGATTTGTATTCCTTCATCAATTTTTGTTGGCCTTTGCTGTGTGAGAGATCCTACAGGTTGAGTTCCTCCTTCATGCTCCCTTTGATCACCCCATTGTCCTTCAACAGTGTTTTCTGTGATTTTAGTTTGGTTTTCTATCCTTCTTGCTTGTTTATTTCACCATCCTGACTCAGATTGATATCTACCCCCTTAGTAACCTTTTGGAATTGGATTATTTGGTAGTCTTTTAGTTGGAGGATGTAGTCTGTAGCATTTTTCCTTGGTATGTCCAAACATTTTGCAAAGTTGATAATAATAAGGTTTTTGTTCCATGACTACCTCCTGCCAAAATCCTTCTGCTTCATCACCAATCCACACTCTTTTTCGGTCAGGTAATGTGATATTCCTTTCTATTAGTATTCTTGCACTTGTTGGTCTTGCTTTGTTGTAAGTGGGTGCATCCACTTTGAGAGGTGTGCCAATTGCACTTCCTATGTTAAAAAGGGCATTTAAATTGAACAGGTGAAGTGGAAGGCCAGGTAAATTGAACCAGATTGGTATCACTGGTGGTTCCTTGGAAGGGTCAAAATCAGGTGTCCATATTAGTATTTTCATATCAGCTCCAGCAATTCTAATTGTCTGTTTGGAAAAGACTCTAGCATAATCTTCTTCTATGGTGAGTTGTATTAGGAGGTGCCTTCCATCAAGTAATCCCAGCTTTCATGAGCCTATAAACTGCAGTAGTCAAAAAAACCTCTTACTAGCTCCATTTTAGGGTGACCCAAGCTGAATTTGCCAATCATAGTAAATTGAACTTCCTTGTTGAGATTGTTTAATTCTTGGTTTGAGAAAATGACTGAAGGTTCCCCTTCCTTAAGTCCAATAGGGTGAATGCAAGGTGAAGTACCTTTTCCTGCAGCTGTGTCATGGAACTCTTATGGGAACACAAGTTTTTCGATATCTTGCAGTGTATCCACATTTTTCCAACCACTCCAGAATAAGTGGCTCTGGTCCACTGTGCATTAGTCTCCAAGTCAATAGGGGATGCCATTTTAAAACTCATACTGCATCAGAGAATAACCAGAGTCAGGAGTAGGGGCCTTGAGCCTGGGTGAGTAAAAAACAACTCACTAGGAACCCAAATAAGCTCCAAGCTACTTGGGTTACCCCCCCCCCCCCCCCCCCCCCACACCCCAACCCACGCAACATAACA
>NW_018164729.1:92982-138527 GCF_001263595.1 Phalaenopsis equestris | reverse complement strand
GCCCAAACGGCCCCCGCGCTCCTGGCTCCCCCCCCCCCCCCCCCACAAGCTCACTTCAGACCAGCAACTTTAGAAAACTGCAAACTTCCAATGAAATAGTAACTTACTGAGTTTAAGACCCCTAGCCCGAGAAGGCTGAAAATTCTTATATATATAATTTGGAAAAGTAAAATTTTAAGTTTGAAAATACAAGAATGGACTGATCTCATATCCGCAGTAATTTAAACAAAAGAGCATAATACCTCAAGCAATGTATCTATCCCGAAGGGTAGATGATGAGGGGTAGATTGAGTGTGTAAATTTTACAAATATTTTTCAATATTACAAAATTACTCCCAGCAGATATATAATAAATATGTAATTTAATCCCAACAAAGATACCTTTTATGAAAATAGTTTATCTCTTAAAACTCTTTTTAAACTGCCAAATACCCGTTAAAATCAACGCAAGTATATGTATCGCTCAAGTAATAAAGGGCTCTAATGGAGTCTTAAATATCGATCCCACATGGAAGTTTGAAAATCCTTCAAGTAAGTTTTTGAAATTATTTTATAATTTAACAATACAAAAATAAACGTAAAGAGCGAAGTTTGAATATTAACTACTAAGGTAAAAGCTATATAAAATGCAGTTGAAAAATAAAGTTAAATAACTAAGAACTAGCTTTTAAAAGTAAATTATAAAAACTAAACAAAGTTTTTATTTTTACGGAAAGTTCAAATTTAAGAAAGTATCATTCCGCTTTACAATGAGTATATGGATTGTGAAGAAATTGAAATCATTTAAAAATATATATATAAACTGTTTTGTGTCAAATATGAGCAATCTTATTCTTTACCCTCTTGTGAGTGTTATAAAGAACATTCACTAATCCAGAGTTTGGTCCCTAACTTCGTGGTTAGGTTGGGAGGATACCAGCTGCCACTCTAGAGCTCCCACAACTCCCTCATCTGAGGGATAACAATCTTGCATTTGTTTCCAATCAACTGGAACAAATTAAGAATTTTAATCTGTCACCTTAAAATCTTCAATTCTACATCCAACAAAGTATATTTCTCTATTTATTTACACCCAATCCCATGAATGACATACTATCCCTTGAAATTATATGTGATTCTCCCTATGTTGTAGAAATTATATCCCTTTCAAAACATATGTCTCTCAACAAGTTTTAACATTTCAATTGACCAAATTGAAAAGTATATAAAGATCAGAGCTCAAATCATCACTAATTATTAACATTTAAAATCATAGAAAACAAAATCAATTCTTCACAAAACCATATCTCAAAGTAGAGAGAAGGATACAGAAGGCTACTCATAATTCATGAGAAGGATAAGAAAAAACATGGATTTCATATATAAAAACAAGTTTACAAAATAAAATAAATAAAAATACAATTTATCTGAAAATACTTCCCAATCAAATCACTAGAAGTTCTCTCTAAGCATTTCTCTCTTTACAATCCCACTTAATTCTCTCTTAGAAGTGTAATGTAGAAGAAATCTCTCACCTTCCACCTTCCCTCTCCTCTTACAAACTCTTACAAACCTAGAAGCAAATCTCCTCTTCTCTCCTTTTGCCTCTCACACCAACTTTCTCTCTCTCCCTTTCTCGTCTCTCCGTTTCTTGTCTCTCTCAACTCTATGAAGTCCTCTCTTTTATTTTGGGCTGCCTCCTTTGAAAAATAATTCAAAATTTCCTCCAAAAGTCAACTCTTTTTAATTCAAAAGATATGTTATTTGATCCAAGAGACATATCCCTTTATAAAAGAACCTTCCAAAGTGTCTAGATGCATTAAATTACTCCAATAGGTGTGTAGAACAAGTGTCCATTTGAAAATTTGCGCAAAATTTGTCTCGAACTGCCTTAATTTACAAAAGTCATTTCTAGCCCATCATGCGTCGATCTGGCGTATCATGCGCCTGTTCTCTGTCATATGGCACATCATACGCCAAAATTGCAAAATTCGTTGTGTTGGCTTAAAATTTTGTCCTTTTTGCCATATTTACTAAAAATGATACACCTGCAATAAAAATTTGAAAATGTCATTCTTTAAAGTGCAATATCTCCAAAAATAAGCATAAAATATATACTTAAAACTGTATATTATTTTGGTGTATCAAAATCCCCAAACTTAAATGTTACTTGTCCTCAAGCGACACTTTTATTACATAAAGACATATGTCTTCAGATAGAGATGTATTTATAACTTCTATACTTTACTTTAATAAAAATAATAACAAAATTTAAGAAAAACTTTTAATAACTTAGATTCAAATTCTAAGTCCAGGTTAGATTCAAATTCTAAGTCCATTCAAATTCTAAGTCCAGGAATATTTAGTAATCAAATTTAAGATTTCTAAATATCTATTCATTTTAAAAATAATTGCAATTTGTCATTATAAGGACATTTAGAATGCTCATATGAAAAAGAACTTCATGAAGACTTTACTAGGAATGCTATTAATACTCCAATATAGAATATAAGTTTAGAAAATCTATTAAAGCATTTTCCTTAAGTTGATTCAAGTGAAGCCAATTTTTTATTAAGCATCTCCTTAAGCTTCTCCTAACTTATTTTTCTTTTTTTTTCTCAACCTTTTTTATTTATTTTTTTTTTCTTTTTCTTTTTCTTTAGGATCTTTTCAATTCTTTCTTTTCTTTTTCTTTTCCAAGTGAGGATTATTATATATGGATAGCCTTTAATAGTTTTAAACTTTATTATTCTCTTCTTAAAGTCAAAACTCCATACCTAGTCAAAACTCCATACCTTTCTTCCATACCTTTCTTCACTTTATAAATGCATATTAGTTTATGATTTTTCATAAAGTCTCATTCCTTTCTCCTTACATGAAAATCTAAAATTCTTAACACATAAAAAATACATTTTCTATACTTTAAATTGAAAAACATAGTCTTATCCTATCATACCAAATATCTTTAACTTTAGAATTATCCTTCATTATTAAAAAAAAATTTATCTAAATTTACCACAATATTTATAAACAGAAGTATAGTTAATTAAAGTTAAATCTTAATATCCCACGTCATGTTAAACTAATTTTAAAAATATAGTTAATTGAGGGAAATTTTAATTTAGTTTACTTCTTTTCAAAATAAATTTTTCTTTCCCCCAAATTTAAGTTTTTAAGTGATTTAAAAAATATTTTTAGTATAAAATTTACTAAGTGAAAGCAAACAGTAAATGCATGAAAATAAAAAATGACTTGTAGAGGATTTCTGACTATGAAATTGGGCTCTGGTATACTATACGTACTAATTGTAAAACTACATACAGGTTTTAAAGCATTAAATAAAACATAATATATTCTAAAGAACTTGCTAAGAATTAAAAACATAAATACAAAAACTGAAAAACTAAACTGAAAAATACTAAAAAAATATAGAAAAAGTGAAAGTCTACAGTTATTATTACACATTCAGTTTACAACACAACATAAAAGTTTTTACTACAACAAGTTTCATATAAAATTCATCACAATAATATCAAAAATAACAAACAAACATCAAAACACACTAAACTAAACTCCTAAAAGTCAATCCTCATCTCCTTCATCATCATCATCAGAATCTTCTTTTTCTTCTCCTTCTTCTTCTTTTTCATGAACAGCAGCATAGGCAGTGAAACTGAGGCAAGCAAGAAAGTCCACATTAGATTCACCCCTAAGATGTCTTACCTTAGCATTTTTGAAATCAATATCATGTTGAACTCTTCATTGTTGATCTTCATCATTATAAGCATTTCTTACTCATACCTCTACCAAATGAGTTTGAATATTAATTATGTCAATTTTTTGAATCATCAGTTGGTTCAGAATACCTTCAAGTGATGCAGATTGAGAAGTAGAAGCCCCTGCAGCAGACGTAGAGGGCCTATCCCTTCTTCCACCTCTAAATTCAACCAATGATTCCACTCTCTAAATCATATGACTCTGAATTGGATTTTGTGGCTATAATCTTTCTTCATTTCTATGAGACTCTACTCCCAATTGTTCACATAGAGTGAAAATCAGGGCAGAGTATCCCAAACCACCAGCTGTAGAACTACCAACTATACTTTGAGCATGCTGAACCATAAGTGTATCAACATCTATTTCTTTCATGTTTTGAATGCAATATTTTAGTATAACTCTATCTTTTGTAACATTTGCCAAATGATTTGTTGGCAACAATTTGGTAGAAATGAAGTGGTGTCATACTTTTGACTGAATAGTCAACATGGAAGCAGAGAAGTTAACTATCTTGTTGTTCTTAATCTTCCACTCTCCTCTTCCATCAGTTAAAAATGCAATCACTTCATCCAATGATGAATCAATCATCACAAATGCAGCGTATTCATTAAAAAAGATGTTTCTCAACCCATAAAAAGTATTGAACTTTTCAGCAGTAAATTCGACATGCTTACCTTTCACCAAGATGTGATCTTCAGCAATGAACCTCAATTTTGCATAAAACTCTTAAACTATGGGGACATTTGCTATGGCAGTTGATACACCAAAAATATGTAGTATGTTGATACACCAAAAAGATGTAGTATTTTTAGACATATTTTTATACCTATTTTGAGATATTGCGCTTAATAGACGGTATTTTTGTGTTTTTTTTTTAGGGCTTTAATGGAAGGTATTTTTATGTTTTTCTTCCATATACAAATAAAAATGGAAAAAATGGTTAAAGGAATAAAAAAGAATCAAATTTAGAGCAAAAAGGTGAAAAATTGTGCAAAAGAGTTTTGGCGCCTAAGCGCCAGATCCGGCACTTAAGCGCCGGTTAAATAGAGAAGGTTGCACCTAAGCGCTGAGGCTCCATGCTTAAGCGCCAGTGGCAGTTACTAGACAAGTAAAATCGGTTTTCATGAATTTTGAAAAGGTTTTTGAGGCAATCATTGGCTCAATAGGTGGTTGTAACCACCATGGACAAAAATTATCATGAAAGGATGCATCTCTTGGGCAAATACATTAAATCACGACACATTTTGAAGAGATCCCAAGGAACCTCTTAGAAAACTATAAATAAAATAAGAGAGGACTTAGAAAACTCTCCTAAAAATTTTGGCAAGTTTTGAAAGTTCTTCTCTCGAGAGTTAGTTCGGAGAGATTTTCAAGAACCACTTTTTATTTACTTTATCCTATTTGTTATTTTATTTTGAGTGATTGTAAAAGAGAAAAGATTCAAAGGAACGTCAAGAGTTTGGTGGAGGACTTGAAATAAGTTTTAATCCTTTTGTTTTAGACAACTTTTGGTTTTAATCGAGACTTGTTGTTGGTTTGACAATGATTTCTTCTTTTAAACTAAAGTGTGGTTTTGTTTTCTCCATGTTGGAAGAAGTTGTGATGATTTAAATCCATGCACTTCATTTACTTCTTGATTTGTCCAATCCAGATCTTAAAATTTGTTGTGAGAATTGTAAGAACTAGGCTGGTATTGTCTCAGTCAACAATTGAAAAGAATCACATGAGGATGTATGAATGAGAATGTAGTTCATATGATTGAGTGCAAATAAATAGGAAAATAATCATTGATGGGTGTAGAGTTAGAGGACTTTAAAGTGATAGGTTAAACAACAAAATTCCTATACTTATTACTGATTCATGATAAGAAGAAAGATATTTTCATATTAAGTAATTTTCTTCTACAAAAACTTTAGTTATCTTTTTAAGTTGTTACTGTTTCGTTAAAATATCAAAAATACCAGAAATATTTAAATTTTAAATTCCTACAAAAATCTTTTTTAGTTTAATTAATTATCTTTTTAAAAATAGAAAAACTTTCTAAAAAGTGCATATTGCATAATCTTCCCTGTGGGTTCGATATTCAGGTCTTAATCAAAAAGTCCTATATTACTTGATAATGATATGTATACTTGTTTAGTATCCCAGTATAAATATATATAAATTAAAAAGTTAAATTCTTATTTTCTTCACGATCAAGTTTTTGGTTTTGTTGCAACATAAGAAAATATAAGTGAAAAATACCATCAGAACTATTGATATACTGTGCATAAGCATTAAGTAGTCGGGATCAGCAGTGAAGTAGCAAAATCTTTCCTTGTTTCTGGCAAGAATAAGCCTCTTGGTCTCGCCACTAAGCATTTACAAATGCCCGTTTTTGAATCCTTCTTCTTGTCACCATTTAAGTATTGTAATTGTGTTGGGCTTCGAAATTAACAAATCTACATGGATCAAAATATTTGGATGACCTTCCTCTCTTAACTCGGGGAGCCATTTGAAAGTTCAACGAAAATACAAATAATTCTAAATAAATTGCTAAATTAAAAATATAACTCTTCAAGCAAGATTATTTGGTAAGAAACTTTTCACCTTGAGTTTTCTTCAAACTTTTTCATGAAAAATTCCAAATTTCATATCTTTTAAATCCATAGTGAAAATAAAAAATTTCTAAGTTAAAGTGAAGCTCTTATCAAGCGAAGATAAAATCTATGGTTTTTAGCCTTTGAATCCTTCTATTTCGCCCATAATGTGATGCCCTAGACTAAGGTCTTAAGGTAGTAGATGACTTAAGCAGCGAGAATGGAGTTTTTTTTGTGATATTTTGTGGCTTTTTAGGCAATCTAGCATGTTCGGACGTTTAGTGCATCATGTGCCAATCAGGCGCATCATGTGTCAAGGATCTGTAAATTGGCACATTTTGCACCAATCTAGCGCATCATGCGCCAATCTGGCACATCATGCAATAGAGCTTAAATTCACCAGGTTTCAAATTTTGTGGAAATTTGCTTCGTACCGCTTTACGTCAACCTCTATTTGACTCAAATAAACCTTTCTAAGCATAATTAGACATCACACTAACACCAAACTTTCACAAATAACATAAAACTCACATTTATATAAACAATACATGCTATTACAAACTAACATTTTTAAGCCAACGAACATCAAATTCAGTCTTCTAAAGTAAACCAACATCCTAACACTAAAACTTAAACATCAAAATTCAAAATATAAACATGGATAGTTTTCAACAATAGAAAGGAAATGCAATCCAACACAACTAAAAAATTAAAACAAACAATACTAAATAGAAGTTCCATGCAAAAATTAAGTTCAAATATTTTCTTCACTATCGTCCTTCTGGATATCTCCCATAGATTGGTAGTGCACATAAAAGTTGTAGAAGGACCGATATTGGAATTCATCAGTTGAAAATTCCTCCTCAATCTAAGAATGTTTCTTGAACATACGTACCAAACCATTTTCAATATGCTCAGTATGTTAAAAATTTTCCCTTAGTCTCCAATCCAGATAATCCAACATTTCAGTAATATTCTCAATCACATGCAAGAGTTCTTCACTTATTTTTCAATATTCTTGATCTTCTTCAAAAGTGAACTTGAGTTGTAGTAGGGCTGAACAAGTGATGAATTATGAGATTCGTGATTCATTAACACAATCATATCATTTTCATCTCCAATTCCAATATAGTTGTAATAGACTTCTGGATCCATTGGCTTCCAAAGAAGAAGCACTTTTTCCCAACATTCATAAGGTACTTGTGAATAACTACACAGTAGGAAAATAGTGGATGGATTTCCAAGTCTAATTACAGATTAATTAAAAATAAAAGCCAAAATCAATTTCACAATAATAGCTCCAACATCAATAGGTTTTTCGGTTTGAATACAGTAGTTCAGAATGACACTCTCCTTAGTTTCCTTACTAATTTTCATGGTAGGCAGTAATTTCGATGCAATGAAGAACTGTCAGGCTTTTAAAACTGGATTTAAAAATGATGAGAGAAAACTTACATTTCCATCATCTTTGGTCTCCCAATTTGCATCTTCATCCGTAAGGTAGCGGTAGAGTTCATTCATATTATCTCTCGTAGGGGTAAAATTCGGTAAAATTCACATAATGACAGATATGCACATTCTCAATCATAAACATCTTGTTTATTCTTGCAGGAGTGAACTGCACAAACCTACCTTGCATGTAGATCATTCCTTGATTAATCCCATGAAGATTTGCATAAAATTCTTTTACTGCAAGAACAACGACAGCGGCAGCAGTGTAGATAATCACTTCTCAGTGCCTCTACGCAACCGTCTCTCCCACTCAAGTAATCGGCATGTTGAATAAAAACCACGATTCACAATTTTCGTTTCTTGGATAAGCCTCTTCTTCACAATAACTTGATCATGTAACTTCTACACATTAAAACTGATGAACTTTATCCAATTGAAAATTTCAAATGTAGCAAAGTTCTTAGAGTGTGAAGCCATCGAATTTGAAAAGTGGTGACTCTTCGTTCATTTTGACCCCTAAAATATATTTTGGAGTAGGTTTTTAGGAGTTATATGGGGAAGAAACCGCCAATAATGAACTTTTGACACATTTTAGTCATTTTCAGTACTGCAGCGCATCATGCGCCAGTTCTCTGGAATTCGACGTATCATACGCAAGTTCCAAAAACTGCACTTTTTTTTATTTCGATCCAAAAAATTCTCAATTTTCGATCCAAAAAATTCTCAATATTTCGATCCAAAAAATTCTCAATTTTTCCATAAAATTATGCAAATAAAGATGTTTCTAAATATTTTATCAAATACACAGACTACATAAAAGCCTAAACAAAATTATACATAAAGTATTTCAAACAAAACAAACTCAAAAGGCAAACTAAATAATGATAAATATGGGTTGCCTCCCACAAAGTACTTGGTTTAATGTCGTCAGCCCGAAATTCCCAATCTTATTCTGGTTGACCCAACATTACAGTCTCTTTAAAACCTGGTCTATGATGATCAAAATATGATTTCAATATGTGCCTATTCACTATATATATATTATTCCAGTCTTGGGGTTTTCAATATTAACTGCCCCATAAGGATAAACATTTATAACTCTGAAAGGCCCTTTCCACCTAAACTTAAATTTTCCAAGAAATAATTTCAATCTTGTATTATATAATAAAACTTCATGTTTATGTTCAAATTCTCTCTTTATTATCTTCTGATCATGCCATCCTTTCATCTTTTCCTCATAAATCCTTGCATCATCGTAAGATTCATTTGTAATTTCCTCAAGCTCATTCAATTGCAATAATCTTTTCTCACCAGCTTTTTTCGAATTGAAATTGAATTCTTTTATAGACTAATAAGTTTTATGTTCCAATTCAACAGGCAAGTGACAAGTCTTTCTAAAAATTAATCTATATGGGGACATCCTTATAGGTGTCTTATAGGTTGTCTTGTATGCCCATAATGCAGTATCTAATCTAGTAAACCAATCCATTTTATTAGGATAAACACTCTTTTCCAAAATTCTCTTAATTTCATGATTAGATACTTCTGCTAAACCACTATTCTAGGGAAGATAAGGAGTTGTAATTTTATGTATTATATTATATTTTTCCACCAATCGTGCAACTATTGCATTTCTAAAATGAGACCCTCCATCGGTAAGGATTACTCTCGGCATTTCATACCTTATAAAAATACATCGGTAAGGATTACTCTCTGCATTCCATATCCTTAAAAATATTTTTAATTAAAAATTTTGAAACACTCTAAGCATCACATTGAGGTAAAGAAATTGCTTCATTCCATTTAGAAACATACTCCACTGCAATCAATAAATAAATATTTTTGAATGAAGGTATAAATGGTCTCATAAAATCTAATCCCCATGCATCAAAAATTTCAAATTCCAAATTAAAATTTAAAGGCATTTCATTTCAATTTAAAATATTACCTACTTTCTGACACTGATCACTTGTTTTGATATATATATATATATTAACATCTCTAAATATAGTAGGCCAATAAAATCTAGATTGTAAAATTTTATGAACAGTTCTATCATTCCCAAAATGACCTCCAAATTCATAATCATGAAAATTTTTGGATAATTTCTTGAATTTCTCTATAAGGCACACATCGTCTCATTACTAAATCTTTGCATTGTTCATATAAATAAGGATCATCACAAAATATGATTTTGCATCATAAATTAATTTCTTTTCCTGTTGTTTTGTCAGCCCATAAGGTAAAATACTACTAACAATATAATTTACAATATCAGCATACCAAGGTATTGCCCATCTTTTTATAACATAAAGTTGTTCATCAGGAAAATTTTCATTAATTTTTCTCTCCAACTCAAGTATTTCTTCTTGTTCCAGCCTAGACAGATGATCAACAATTTGATTATCAGTTCTTTTCCTATTTACTATTACAAAATCAAACTCTAGCATAAGAAGTACCCATCTAATTAATCGTGGTTTAACATCCTTCTTCTGCATAAAATATTTAATGGATGAATGGTCAATATGCATAACACATTTAGCTTAAATCAGATATGACCTAAACTAATCAAAAGCATACACAATGGTTGATATCTCTCTTTTAGTGGTGGTGTAATTAATCTAAGTATTATTAAGAATCTTACTACCATAGTATATAGCTTTAAAAATCTTATCATATCTCCGTCCTAAAATAGCTCAAATTACATAATCACTAGCATCACATATTAATTCAAAAAGTTTCTCCCAATCAGGTGAAACATTTAAAGAAGCAGTGATCATCAATTTTTCCCTTAAAGTTTTTCAATTTTTCCCTTAAAGTTTTAAAGGCTTTAAGGTAATCTTGATTAAAGTCAAATTTTGTATATTTTTCCAAAATTTGGCAGAAAGGTTTAGTAATTTTTGAAAAGTCTTTAATAAATCTTTTGTAAAATCTAGCATGCCCTAAAAGCTCTTAACTCCTCTTACTGTAGTAGGTGGAGGTAGGTTTGATATAACCTGTATTTTTGCAGGATCTACTTCCATGCAATTTTCTGAAATTTTATGGCCAAGCACAATTTTTTCTGCAACCATAAATTGATATTTTCCCAATTTAATACGAGATTAGACTTTTCACAACATTCCAGAACTTTCTCTAAATAATTTAGACATTATTCGAATGAAGTTCCAAATACAAACAAATCATCCATAAAGTCTTCAGTCCTTTTTTCAATCAAATCACTGAAAATTGACATCATACATCTTTAAAATATTACAGATGCATTACATAATCCAAAAGGCATTCACTAAAAAGCAAAAGTTCTATAAGGACTACTAAATGTTGTTTTCTCTTATTCCTCGGGAACAATATGTATTTGATGATAATTATTGTATCCATCTAGAAATCAAAAATATTTATGCCCAGCCAATCTATCCAACATCTGGTCCAAAAAGGGTAAAGGAAAATGATCCTTCCTAGTGGAAGAATTTATTTTTTTATAATCTTTGCAGATTCTCCAACCAATAACTTGTCTTGTTGATATTAAGTTGTTATGCTCATTTATCACTACATTTACTCCTCCTTTCTTTAGAATACAGTGAATTGGACTTACCCAAGCACTGTCTGAAATAGAATATATTATTTTAACATCTAATTAAAATCTCTTTCTTCACAACTTCTTTCATCATAGGGTTTAATCTCCTTTAAGGATCAACTCTTGGTTCATGCTAGTTCATGCTGATCTTCTAATAAGATTCTATGCATACAAATTGAAGGATTGATTCCTTTAATATCAACTAATGTCCATCCATATGCTTTCTTATATCTTTTCAAATTTTCTAACAATTTTTTTTCTTACGTATCAATTAATTTTGAGGATACTATAATAGGTAATGTATATAAATCTCCTATGAATGCATACTTCAAAAGTGTAGTGTAGGAAGTGAGTGTAGGAAGTGTTTTCAGTTCTATTTCAGGAGGTTTCTCAATAGATGAAATCAAATTCTTATTACTTACTGTAGGATCTAACTTTTCAAGAACTAACATTTCCAATTTTTCCTGAACATAATCTAAATCTTCTTTACTCACTTACATAGATTCATCTTGAATTTTATCCTCAGCTTGATATTCCATATATTCTTTTTCAAATTATCTCTTAAAAGTCTTCTTAAAATATTCATGGCTTAAATATTTTTTAATATCCATTCTGAAGCATTCAATCTCTTGCTATTTTGTAAGGTATCTCATTAATTTTGCAATATTAAATGTAACCTCTTGATCACTATCTCTCATAGTTAGTTCTCTTTTTTGTACATCTATCAAAGCTCTTCCAGTGGCTAGGAATGATCTTCCTAAAATGATAGGAATTTCATTATCTTCCTTCATATCTAATACAAGAAAGGCCACATGAAAGATAAATTTATTGACTTTTATCAAAACGTCTTCTATAACTCTTTTAGGATAGGTAATCAAATGATCAGCTAACAGAAGAGTTATAATTGTAGGTGAAATATATCCTAAGCCCAACTTTATGAATATTGAAAATGGTATTAGATTAATACTGGCTCCTAAATCACATAAAGCTTTTCCATAAAATCGTTCGCCAATAGCACAAGGAATTTTAAAACTTCCAGGATCTTTGAGTTTCTTAGGAAGCCTTTTCTGAATTATAACATTAATGATCTACCAGCAACAACAGCAATTATCAATCTAAGAGATCCAACAAACCCATTATAAAAAGTTTGAATTACTAACCAATATGGCAACGAATGGTGTAGACACTTTCTAAAGAGATCTTTAAATCTTTCCCAAGCTTTCGTAAATTGATTCCCTTTCAAATTGAAAAAAAGATGTGATATTATTTCTAAGCTTAGAAATTTTTAAAGGTGGGAAATATTTAGATAAGAATTTTTGTGATAAATCTCCCCATGTTCTGATAGATCCAGGTGCTGATGAGTTTAACCACATCTTAGCTTTATCCTTTAGTGAAAAAGGAAGAAGCCTAAGCTTGAAAGCATCGTTTGGCACTCCATCGTGTTTAAATGTAGCACATAATTCTAGAAAAGTAGCAACATGTAAATTAGAATCTTTAGTTGTTGTTCTTTTGAACTGATTGTTTTGTTCCATTTAGATAATAGCAAGTTAAAGCTCCAATGAGTTGACAGCTACAGCAGGGTTTTGTATGCTCAAATGAATTTCATTTGTTGTAGGATTAGCATAATCTCTTAAAGGTCTCTAATGATGTTCATTTTCATTTCTAGCGTTGTTTAAATTGCAAGTCATTTTGTTAAATTGATCTTTCTCTTTTTGTTGCTTTCAATTTTTTTTAACATTTCTCTCTAATTCAGAATCGTAAGGTACTAAATTTTTAGATCTTACACTACGCATAAACAAACAAAGTAAATAATTAAAAATAAGTAAATGCACTTAAATAAGAAAATGTTCAAAACTAAACTACAAAAACTCTCTTTTTTGTATATATATTTTTATAGTCAAATAAAATAACTTACTAATACTTTCCGTTACTTCCCCGGCAACGGTGTCAAAAACTTAATGGCGGATAGATTTAGTATGTAAATTTGGCAAATAATTTCCAATATTATGAAATTACACACGACATATATATAATAAATATCTAATATAATCCCAAGAAAATTACCTTTTATAAAAATAGTTTATCTTTTAAAACTCTTTTTAAACTATCAAATCCCCGTTAAAATCAATGCAAGTATACACATCGCTCATGTATAAAGGTCTCTAATGGAGTCCTAGATATCGATCTCATAGGGAAGTTGGAAAATCCATTAAGTAAGTTTTTGAAATTATTTTATAATTTAAAACCACAAAAATAAAAGTAGAGTGTGAAGTTTGAATATTAACTACTAAGGTAAATGCTATATAAAATGCAGTTGAAAAACAAAGTTAACTAATTAAGAACTAACTTTCAAAAGTAAAATTATGAATACTAAACAAAGTTTTTGTTTTGACGGAAAGTTAAAATTTAAGAATGATGTTTTGTGCCAAATAGGAGCAATTTTATTCTTTACCATCTTACGAGTGTTATAAAAAAATTGACTAATCCGGAGTTTGGTTCCTAATTTTATGGTTAGGTTGGGAGGATATCGGCTGCCACTCTAGAGCACCCACTACTCCCTCCTCTGAGGGCTAAAAATTTTGCATCTGTTTCCAATCAACTGGACCCAAATTTAGAATTTTTTCTGTCACCATAAAATCTCTAATCCTGCATCCAAAAAAGTATATTTACCTACCTATTCTCTCTATGTTGTAGAAATCATATCCCTTTTCAGAGCATATGTCTCTCAACAAGTTTTAAGTTTTAAATTGGCCAGATCAAAAAGTAAATGAAGATCGGAGTTCAAATCATCACAATTTTTTAACATTTAAAACCATAGAAAACAAAATCAATTCTTTACAAAACCATATCTCAAAGTAGGGAGAAAGATAAATAAAACTACTTAGAATTCATGAGAAGGATACAAAAAAACACGGGTTTCATTTATAAAAATAAGTTTACAAAATAAAAGAAATAAAAATAAAACTTATCTCACAATCCTTCTCAAGTAAATCCCTAGAAGTTCTCTCCAAGATTTTCTCTCTTTATAATTCCACTCAATTCTCTCTTAGAAGTGTAAAGAAGAAGAAATCTCTCCCTTCCCTCTCCTCTTACAACCCTAGAAGAAAATCTCCTATTCTCTCCTCTTGCCTATCAGGTCAACTTTCTAACTCTCCCTTTCTTGTCTCTCCCTTTCTCGTCTCTCTCAACTCTATAAAGTCCTCTCTTTTATTTTGGGCTGCCTCCTTTAGAAAGAATTCAAAATTCCCTCCAAAGTTTCTCTCTAAAAGCAACTCTTTTGAATTCAAAAGATATGTCATTTGATCTAAGAGACATATCACTTCATAAACGACCTTCCAAAGTATCTAGATGCATTGAATTACTCTAATAGCTGTATAGAACAAGTGACTCTTTGAAAATTTACGTAAAATTCATCTCAAACTGTCTAAATTTACAAAAATCATCTCTGGGCTTGATGCTCCGATCTAGCTCTTCATGCGCCGATCTGGCGCTTCATGCGCCGATCTGGCGCTTCATGCGCCAGAATCCCACAATTCACTATTTTGGCTCTAAATTTCATCCTTTTTGTCATTTTTGCTCCAAATACCTAAAAATGATATTCCTACAACAAAAACATGAAAATACTCTTCTTTAAATTGCAATATCACCAAAAATAAGCATAAAATATGTACTTAAAATAGTATATTATTTTGGTGTATCAGTAGACACACTACTTACTAGTAAGGCTCGATTAAATAAATTAAAGAATTTATGACATCCATTTAAGTCTGTAAAAACCATTTTTTATGTTGATCAACAAGTTCTAGGCAAACGACATCAAAATACAAAGGCCTAAATAAAAATTTGAGGATTTAAGTCACACTAGGCAGGCGACCTCAAAATCCTAGGGTTTGTTATTTAATTTTAAGAAAAAATGTGTTGTTGTAGATGCTCATGCTGTTGTAGATTATAGTTGTAGAAGGCTACCCACAAAGCTAGCTCCATGCTCCTCGATGAAGTAGCAGTCCTAAAGTCTAAGGTTTAAATGTTTAAATGACAAGTTTAAAGTTCAATCATTAGGTGGAATTAAAGTTGATAAGAGAGATATCGGTTTGAATCTCACGGTTCCCTCATTCCGGCATCACTATTTTCTTTTATATTTACTTAGCTTAAATGAGTTGTGAAACCCATTTAAACTGGGGAGATATCATTAGCAAACATGGTTGGGACTCCCGTAAATTCAAATGGATGTTTTATGTTTAGTGACTTTTCGAAGGATTTATGCTTACCTTTGAAACAATTTATTTTAGGTTTTTTGAGAAGGTTGATTAATTTTTTAAAAATGATTTTAATTTTTGCAAATAAATTAAGGTGCACACCCAAGCAATTATAATATTTTGCAGTAAAAGTAAATTGAAGAAATTAAAATGACAGAAATTAAATAACACTGTAAAAGTGTACTTGTCTTCTTCTTGGCAATCCCAGTGAAAGATTACCTTTTGCAACATGTATATAATTTTGAAGAAATTTAAATAAATCATAACACTAGATGAAGGTGTATGTAACAGACTCCAAACTATGACCCAAACTATGACTTACTATGACTTATTGAGTCCCGAAATATCTTAGTGGATGATTTTAGAACAAAATATAGCAAGTTCAATTTATCCTTCAAAATGTCAAAGAGATTCCAAAGTGTTTGGGGAATGACTCTGAACTGCTTTAAAGATCTCTTGAAACATTTTGAGTTCATTTAAACTTATCACATTGTTCCATTAATCATCCAAGATCAAGTTAAAAGGTTGCCCTGCTATTTAGTGAACTTTGATATTTTAATCATCCAAAGAGCAGAATACTCATTTAATCAATTGAGATTTCACTTAAGAGTTATGTAAGTGAATTCCCCTAAGGCAATTTTAAGCCATTAAAGATTTTTTACCCACTACTAAAGTTGGGCTTGCAGTGTTTAGAGGTGTTTACCATCAATCATGTTCTCTTTCTAAACCCCATCAAATAAGTATAAATATCAAGGCTATATCACTACCAAGCCCTTAACAATTTCAATGGGAGAAAATGACATTCATGAAAATTTTAATTTGATTGATATATATCCTTATTGAAAGATCATATCATCCAATTGTGGCTTGAAATAAGTGAATTGTCATCCTCCCAACTTAAGACCATCAACTTTAGAATCATTTGATTTTGATTAACTTCCAAATCATGATAATTTAGAAAATTATAATTTTACACTTATCATGGAAAGGTGGCAAATTGGTTCTACATTTTAACCCATTGTGTTTCAATCACCCAAGAGTACTCGTTAAGATCAAAATTACCTATTCTTCCCTTTGATTAATCTTAAATTTAATTAAGGTGCCAAAATCTAAAATGACCATGTTGCCCTTGGGGCTCTCCACTTCATAACTAATTAAACATAATTCAAGTGATTTTGAAAATTTTAGAGCACCCTATCCATGGGTCAATTAAAACATAAGAGGAGAAAAAGTGGGTTTTTTAATTTTAATTTAATTTAATAAATTATTTTAGAAAATAGAACTTTCAATATTAATTTATTTAATCAATCAATATAAGGGTTTTTTTGCTTTTATGGAAGAGTTATTAGAGGTTCTCTTAGGTCAGAGAAACACATAGACAACATACCATGATTTTCTGAATTAAATTTTAATTTAATTTTATAATTATTTATTCATTTTTTCGTGATTTAATTAAATAGAAAATATGTTTTAATAACCAAAAATTATTTTTAAATTTTAATTAAACTTTTTTGAGTCTAAAGAACTCAAAGAAACAAATTTTATATTTTTAATCTTTTTTAACTAATTTATTATAATTATTTTAATGGGAAAATAAGAAAAATGCACTTTTAGGCCCTAGAAAAAATTATTCTTAACTTAGAAAAATTAGAAAAATATTTAAATGAGTCCCAAGTGATTAGAAAACAATTAGACACATTTTAAAATATTTTTTTTGTAATTTTGAAATTTTTAATTATTTTTAATTTAAAATATATATTTTTAATTTAAAATATAGTTATTTTTAATTTAAAATATAGTTAAAAATGAAGTACTTTCTCAAAAATAATTTTATTTTTCCTTAGTGCCCCTGATCATAAGAAACTCAAAAAAAAACTTTTCATAATTTTATAAGTGTATTTATTTTAATATAATTATTTTTGTACAAAAATATAATTTTCCTTATAAAATCAACTTTAATTTTCAAACTTAATCAAATAAATGTCAAATTTTTACTCCGAGTCAACATGATTTTTCTACACAATGTAGAATTGATTTTATTATTTTTTTTAATATTTAATTTAAACAAAATTAATTCAAGTTATAACACTTAGTTAACTATATAAATCTGCAAGACTATTTAGACTACCATGATATTTTTTTAGGCTTCTCTGACCACAAGGAACCTACTAAAATTTATCCCATAATTTTCTAATTAATATTTTAATTTATATAATTTATCTAAGCCAAAATATCCATCCAAGCTTAAAAACTAGGGTTAGAAGCACAAAGATGCTCTATAATCTTGGAAAAATCAAAGAACATCTCCTCTGTCATGAGTAACAAACCCTAAAAAAGCCATGATGTGTAATATTTAATCATAATGAATTAAAATACCACAAAGGCTATTTAATTAATTAAAACTGAAAGAGTCAACAAATAATTTTTTTTTCTAGTCCACATTATTGTGCTTTGTTCACTGAGCAAGAGGGTATTTTTATTTTATTTTTATGATTTTTCTATGAAAAGTTATGGATTTTTGAAGTTCTGCAATTTATTTAATTCAATAAAATCCTATTTTTCTATTTAAACCACACAGCGTGACACAATCCAAGGCATCTTCGAAGTCTCCACATCACGTGTTCTAATTTGACATTATCATCTAAGTCAACGCTGACTCGGCCCACTGTTCACACATCTCGTCTGACGTGATCTCATCCGACCGTCCGATACACGTGCATCGAACGACTCTCTGTCATTGTCCTCGATGGACAAAACCCATGAATTGCATGACTTCTAGACTTATGATCTCGCTCGATACTCAACCAAGTCACATGGGGATTTCCTACACCTTCATCTACACGAGACAAACACATCCACATGGTTACAAGGCTATAAAATTAAAGTTCTCTTCACAATTGGTGAAATCGAGCTCAAAATTAGGGTTTTTGGTTTATACCTTTTTTCCAAGAGAGTAGACCTCAATCAGATGCTTGTGGAAGCTTCTGTAGAGTCCAACGAACCTCCTACATGTGTTGGTTTCCTCTGGTGTAATCTCCAAGTATATGTTCAATGAAATGGAGTACAACTTTGAACTAGGAGTGGGTTAAAGAGCTCAAAAGAGGGAGATCTCAGTGGGAATATTCTTGTCTTGCTCTGGGAAAGCTTAAGAGCAGTTCAATTTGGAGTTTGGAGGATGGCCAAAATTTGTCTTGGTTTTGAGCTAAAAAATTCAGCTCAAGCAATGGTGGAGATGGTTGGAAGAAGGTTGGAGTGGGCTTAGGAGTTCTTGGAGGAGCTCTGGAAACAATTTAGTAGAGTCTCCCCAAGGAAATGGTTCAACCCCCTTTTGGCCAAGGAGGAGGTGGTTTAAATATCAATGGAATGGGTGGAGCTCAGAGCTGTAATTCAGGTGTAATGGGAAGCTGGGGTGGAGGGTTAAAGAGTGACAAAGACCAATTAGGGTTGGTCAGCTTGGATGGGAGCATGGGATTTAGATTTGAGGAGGGTCTCTCTTACTTTTGTGGTTTTCTGGCCACTAGCAAGTCAGGGTAGCTCGGAGAGGGTTTATCATGATTAACCACTAATGGCAAGTGATGACGGCAATGATATTTTGATTTAGGCCAAAAGTGAGGTGAGATCCCTTAAATTAAGGGACCATTGGTCCATAGCTCATTTAGGATGGGCTAGATGTGTCTATCTTAGTCACTAGAGTCCAAATGGTGGTTGTAGTGGCTTTGGTTTGATCAATTTGGCTTGGCTTGGTCAACTTTGGTGCATGGGTTCAATTTTGGGTATTTTGGCTTAGAGTTGGGTTGTGGTTGGGCTAGTCATGACATTGAGCTCAATTGATTGATCAAGATGATGCAGATGAGTGCCACAAGGAGTTTAGAAAATATTTGGAGTGATTTTGAATTAATTTGGAGGTTCAATTTGGTAAAATTTGGGCATTTGGTCAATTTTGGGGATGTTGGGTTAAACTTGGGTTTGATTTTGGCTAGATTTTAAATAAGGCCTAATTGATGGTTCAATCTGATATGGGTGATTTTCATGAAGAATTTTAGAAATTAATTGGGTGGAAATTTTGGGATTATGGGGTTCAATTTTGTGGAATTTGGGGACATGGATAATTTGGAGCAAAATTGGGGGTTTTGGTCCAAGTTGATTTTTGAGAGAAATTGAGACTTGACCAAGGCCAATTGAAGGTTCAATTTGATATGGAAGAATTTTTTGAAGAGTTTATGTTGCAAAATTGGGGCAATTTGATAGATTTAGGGGTTCAATTGAGAGAGATTTAGGTTTTGGGTCAAATTGGGGCTTTTTTATTTGGGTTAAAATTGGATTCAAATGTGGATCAATTGGGCTTGGATTTGGTTTCAATCAAGCTTAGACATAATGAATTTCAGTTTAGAGTTGAAATTGGGGAAGATTGAGATCAAATTGTTGGACATTGGGGGTGAATTAAGGTAATTGGGCTTTTAAAGGAAATTTGGGATTTTTGGGCAAAATAGGCCAAATTGATCAAATTAAGCTCAATGAAGTGGTCAAAATTGATTTTGGGGACATTTGAAATGCTTTTGAAGGTTTTGGGACAAATTGGGTCACCAAGGGTATTTTGTTAATTTTGGCAAAACGAGGGGCATTTTGATAACTTTGAAAATTTTAGGATGCTTTGGATAATTTGGGTGGTTTCAAATAGTTTGAGAAGATTTTTGAACAAAAATGAGTATGTTGGGTAGTTTTGGGAATTTTGATCAATTTTGGCGCTTCAAGGGTAGCTTGCCAATTTGGATAGATTTGGGGGTAAAAGGCTAAGTTGGGTATTTTGGTAAAATTGGGATGTAAATCACACAACTTGAGCGATGGGCCAATAAAATCTCCTACTTTGGGTCCTCTGTGTAGTGGTCTTAGCTAAACCCTAGCCTAAGGTCAGTGGGTCTAGGGGACCATCTACATGAGTCTCCCAAAGGGTTAAGGGATTAAAGCTAAACATATTTGGGCTTAGGGTAGTGAGTGGAAGTGTAATGTGCAAGTGTGTGTGTGTGAGACTAACCAAGAACACACCACCAAAGGGTAAGCCCTAAGGCCAAGCAGCCCTATGGGGACTCCCCTAGAGCTTGCTCATATCCACCTACCAATATAATTTGCTCATATTGCTAGAGGTTAGGACCAATATATGGAATTTCAAGTTGAGCAAAGAAAAGTTTAGAGTTTCTAATAGTGAGGGTTCCTTTTCTAGTCCTTTAAGAATAGTCAACAGGAAAGTCCTATGGCTAGACCTTAGGCTACTAAAGAGAAAAGACTAGACCTCGACCAAATGTAAGATCAACAAATGGACCCCCAATATGTGTGGTGTGTCGGGCAAGCACACTGCACGTTTTGGCGTTGACAGAAGAGATCAACAAAACAAACACAGGCGTCTAAGCCAACATATTTAGAACAAAGTGTAAAATTGAGTGGCAGTTGTTTCTATGGGGAATTAGGAAGTGAATATTTGATCAAAACCAAGGATTTGATACTCTCGTTGGGGATTAGAAGGAAAGGAATTCCAAAAACATCCATCAGGAAAAGAAAAAATGACGATCATGAAGAAGATTTATTTTTAATTTGATGTTAGAAAACTTTGACTTTGATTTCAAAATTTAATAATTTCAAAAAAAGGAAATAAAAATTTAAGTACTGACTCATACTTAAATTTTGAGTATAAGACCACCTTAAATGGAGTATGGCATCTTAGTTTTAAAATTGATCTCAAAAGATAAGAATAAGATGCCATACACCATTTAAGGTGGTGTTAAACCTATCTCATACAAAATTAGGTAGAGAATGGGATGCCATACTCCATTTAAAGTGGCTTTAAACCTATCTCGAAGAAATTGGGTAGAGAGTTGGATTTCATATTCCATTTAAGGTGGTCTTAAAACCGATCTTAAAAATATGAGAATAGGATGCCATACCCCATTTAAGGTGGTCATATACCTATCTCGAAGGAAATTTAGTAGAGAATCTGATGCCATACTCCATTTAAAGAGGGTCTTAAAATCAATCTCAAAAGATGATAATAGGATGCCATACCCCATTTAAGGTGGTCTTATACCTATCTCGAGGAAATTGGGTAGAGAATCAGATGTCATACTCCCTTTAAGGTGGCCTTAAAATCGATCTCAAAAGATGAGAATAAGATGTCATGCCCCATTTAAGGTGTTCTTATACCTATCTTGAAGAAATTGGGTAGAGAATCGGATGTCATACCCTATTTAATGTGCCCTTAAAACCAATCTCAAAACATGAAAATAGGATGTCATACCCAATTTAAGGTGTTCTTATACCTATCTTGAAAAAATTGGGTAGAGAATCAGATGCCATATTCCCTTTATGGTGGCCTTAAAACCAATCTTAAAAGATGAGAATAAGATGTCATACCCCATTTATGGTGATCTTATACCTATCTCAAGAAATTTGGGTAGAGAATGGGATGTCATACTCCATTTAAGGTGGCCTTAAAACCAATCTCAAAAGATGAGAATAAGATGTTATACCCCATTTAATGTGGTCTTATACCTATCTTCAGGAAATTGCGTAGAGAATCGGATGTGATACTCCATTTCAGGTGGCCTTAAAACCGATCTAAAAGATCAGAATAGAATGTCATACCCCATTTAAGGTGATTTTAAACCTATCTCGAAGAAAATTGGGTATCAGAATGTTGGCACTGATCCCAAGAACACTGTAAGAATAGTGATATTTCTGAATTAGATATGAACTCATATTTTCATATTTCTTAACATTTAAAAATTCTAAACTTTAAGTTGATCTCATTTACTAATATTTTTTCTAAATTGGACTACTATATTTCTACATCAAAATTTTGGTAACTCCTAAAGAAACTCATATACATTATCTACTTATTTTGTTTTTTAAAAATTGAAAGGTCATTTGAGGACAAATAACATCTTAAGTTTTGGGTATTTTGATACACTTAAAATATATAATATTTTTATACACATTTTTATACTTATTTTTGAGATATTGCGTTTTAATGAAGGGTATTTGTGTGTTTTTCATGCGGGTACAATCAAATAGATGAAAAATACTAAATATAGTGCAAAAGGGTCAAATTTAGAACAAAAATGAAGAAAGGTGCAAAAATGAACTAGGCCGCCTAAGTGCAAGTTTGACGCCTAAGTGTGAGAGGCTCTGTGCCTAAGCGTCAGGTATCCCGCGCTTAAGCGCTAGTACTAATTACTTGATGATTTATTTAATTAGAGCATATTTTTGAAGAGGTGTTTGAAGCAACGCTTGATAAAAATGTGGGAAATAGCCCATGGACACGAATATTCATTCAATTGGCTTATGAGGAGGCAATTTATAGAAGATTCATTGAATGGAGACACCTTCTTGAAGAGACACCAAGGAACCCCTTGGATTTTTATAAGAAAAGACTTAGAATTTTCCAAGAAAGAGGCCAGCCACCCATCAAACTTTACAACCATCATCCATCTAGGTTGTCGCCTCCGTCGCCGGCCACCTATTCTTTTTATTTTGAGTTTTAGTTTGTATTGTGAGTGAAGGAAGAGAATTCAAAGGAACTTCAACACATTTCATGGAGGGTATTTGAGATAAGTTTTTATCTTTGTGACTACACTTGGTTTTAGTTTATATTTCTTGTTTATATGGATGATTTCTACTTTTAAACTCATGTATAGTTGTATTTTCTCCATAGATTCGGAGTAGTTTTCCTTATATTTTTCCTTAAAAGGATAAGTGATTAAATATTTAAAGGAGGTTTTGTGAAGTATTAGGCTTCAATGTTGGAAGAATTTGTGATGATTTAAAACCTTGCACTTCATTTACTTCTTGATTTGGCCCATTAAAATGTTAATACCTATTATGAGAACATGTAAGATCCGAGATGGTAGTGTCTCAGTCAATAAATGGTTAGAATCACATATTGATTTCATGAATAAGAATGTAGTTCATGGGGTTGAGTGCAAATAAATAGAGAAATAAACTTTTTAAGGGTGTAGAATTAGATGACTTTAGAGTGACAAGCTAAAGCCCCCAATTTGATTTATAGTTTTAGGTTTTGATACAAGATGTTAGCCCAAAGGTGAAGGGAGAAGTGGGTGGGACCTCTATAGTGAGAGCTAGTATATTCCATGCCTAGCCGGTCTTCGAGACTATTCAAAATATAGATTAGTCAATGTTATTTATAGCATCTCTAGTAACGGTAAATAATATTATTGCTCTTATTTGACACAACACATTTAGCATACTACCACAACCGAATTTGTACATTTATCACTGATTCATAATAAGGAAAAATATATTTTATTTATATTATCTTCATCTTGTAAGTATTTTAGTTAAGTTAATTAGTGCTTACTTTATTTTCAATTATCAAAAATTACAAAAAAAAATCAAGCTTTCATTCCTATTTTAGCATCTTAAGTTTAAGTAAGAATATATTGTTAAGTAAATTTTGTTATCTAAATCTAGTTCTCATTGTGAGTTCGATATTCGGGACTTAATCAGAAAGTTCTATATTACTTGACAACGATATGTATACTTGTGTAGTATCCCATTATGAAATATTATAACTACATTCTTCTTTGTTTCATAGTAAATGATTTACCTAGCTTTTGCTTTGGATAAATTTTCTGTCCTCTCGTCTGGCTTGATCCAGAGTGTCCATCCAATAAATTCGCAATCCAACGGCTGTAGTTCATCGTCCTCGATTAACCTAACCCGCGAACAATTCCACTTCTATACTTAAGATCTCGCTTGATACTCAACCAAATCAAGTGTGGTTTATTCCTACACCTTCATCTACTTGATATGAACACATTTGATATGAACACATCCATATGATCCATATGGTTACAATGCTATGAAATACAAGTTTCTTTCACAATTGGTGAAGCCGAGCTCAAAATTAGGGTTGGTGTGCTATACCTTTGCTCAAGCGGTGAGGCCTCAATTGGGTGCTTGTAAAAGCTTCAGTGGAGTCTGACAAATCGCTTGGATGTGTCACTTTGCTTTGGTAAGTGGTCCAAGTAGGAGTTTGATCAACAGGTGGTGCAGCCTTAATCTAGAGATGGGTTAGAGGGATCAATAGAGAGAGATTTTGTTGGGGAACTTCTTCTTAAGCTCTAGTGAAGCTTAGGGACACTTTAATTTGGAGTTCGATGGAGTTTTGTGAAGGGACAGAAATTTTCACTAGATTTCAAGTGAGAAATTAGATTTTGGCACTGGAAATGGAGGGCTGATGGATGTGGGATTGAACTCGGGAAGGCTTGAAGAAGCTCTAGAAAGATTTTGGCAAAGTCTCCCCAAGGATTTGGATGGTCTCTCCTGCTTTGCGGTGGAAGGTGAGGTCTAAATAGAGGGGCAAAGAGAGGCCACCATGGTTGGCCAGTAGGTGCAAGGAGTGTCTTAAGTGGAGGGCTGAGTGGCACAAGTGACCAATTGGGATGAGCCAACTCAAGGAGTTCAAATTTGGAGTTTTGGCCATGGGGTGGCTCTCAATTTTGGTGTTTTTTGGCCAGTAGGTCTGGCTGGTGGTTAGGTGTCCACTGGTGGTTATGTGTCCAGGTGAGCCAGTGGGAGGGTTAATAATGATTAACCCTGAATGGTTAAGGCTTGATGGCAAATATTTTTGGGTTTATCCAAATATGGGAAGAGATCCCCTAAATCAAGGGACCTTTATTCAATGGCTCATGTAGGGTGGGCTAGGTGGGTCTAGCCTGGTCTCTAGGGTCCAAATGTTGGTTGTGGTGCCTATGGTTTGATCAATTTTGCTAAGTTTGGTTTCATGCATGGTTTGGGTTCAAATCCATGTCATGAGCTTGGATTTGAGGAGCTTGGATTTGAGTTTGGGCTTGGATTTGAGTTTGGGTTTGGCTAGAATTTGAATTTGGTTTAATTGATTGATCAAATTGGCTTGACTAATTGTCATGTGGAATTTGGAAAAGGGATTGAGTGATTTTGGCTCAAGTTGGATTTGGGTGAGTTTTGAGTTCAAAATTGGTGGAAATTTAGGATGAATTAGGGAATGTGGGCCTTTAAGGGCTATTAGGGATTTTGGTCAAAATGGGTCAATTTGGTCAAATTGGGCCTAATTAAGTGGTTCAAATTGATTTTGGGGACATTTTGAGTGATTTTGGAGATTTTGGGAATTTTTGGAAGTTTTGGAGTATGAAGGGTATTTTGATAATTTTGGGGATTTTTTTTGGAATTTTGGAAATATTTGAGGTATTTGGTCAATTTGAGTAGTTTGGAATAGTTTGAAAAGATTTTTTGAAGAGATTTACAGAATTTGGCTGATTTTAGGAAATTTTGGAAAATTTAGGGTTCATGGGCAAATTGGAGATTTGGTGAAATTTGGGGCCAAAAAGGGTCAAAATCGGGAATTTGGTAAAATTAGGATTGATTGAATATATTATTTATGAGGTCATCTAATTGAGCCATGAGACCAAGGGAACTCCCATTATGGATCCTCCATGTGCTGGTCTTAGTCAAACCTTAGCACAGGGCTAATAGTTTGGGGGACCGTCCGCATGAGTTTCCAATAGAGTAGGGGATCAACTAAGCATATTTAGCTAAGGATGAGGTTGTGCGTGTGAGAGAGTGTGTGTGTACAGGACTAATCAATGCCACATCACCCAGGATTATCCCTAAGGCCAAACAGTCCTATAGGGACTTCTCTTGAGCTCCCCAATATTGGTCCCACCTACTAAGTGCTAGAGGTTAGAACCAACATGTGAAACTTTAAGATGAGCAAAAAAGACTTTAGAATTTTTATTGGTGTTGGTACCATCACTAGTCTTTATATCTCTAGGATTAATCAACAAAAAAATTCTATGGCAAAATCCTAGGCTCCTAAAAAAAACTAGACATCAACCAAAAGTGAGGTCAACAGTTGCATGGAAGATAACACAAATACAAAGTCAACTCTTAAAAATGAGTATCCTCCTTAACTTCACATTTACTATTGATGCTTTTATTTTCCTCCTTACACATATGCCTTCATTAAAGCACAAAGATGACACCCTCAATAAATTTTAATTTTTTTAGTAGTTCTCTTGTAATAATGGGTGAATTCAGAAGGCCTATCTCACAATCCAAATTGCAATGGATTATTATCATTTTCTTTATATCTCTCATACATCTAAACCTTTGTCCTTAACTCAAGAACAAATTGCTCATAACCAATTATGAGCAGGACTTCCTCTCTTGATGATGTGTGCGATCATTAATCATCTTAACCAAAGGAATTGTCTCCAACATCTTAAAGATTTTAGTTTGGGCCTCCTGACATCAACTACCAAATTGTTGATGATGAGCACATAATTAAATAAAATATTTATCAAAGAGAATTTTTCTAGCAAACAATACCTCTATAAATTCTTTCATCTCAAAATCTATAACATTAGAAAAAACTAAAGTTCAAATAATAATCGGACAACTAAAGTTGTATAATAAATTCAACTCAACTTCTCTCTCAAAGATATGACTGGGACAAAGTATTTCCACATAATTCATGTTCATTAATGATGATGCTAGCATGACCGCTTTAGAGATTAAAGTAGTTGTTTTAAAGATAAATTTAGTGGTGATAGAAAAATCATAACATAAAAAACAAATATTATTCAATATGTTATCATTTTTTCAATCAAAATTTTTATTAACCAACTTTTTTTTTATTTGTCTAATATTTAACAAATTCTAATGTTCACTTTGACTCTTATCTTGAATTTTTTTGACATGTTTTTTTTGCAGTTGTGTTTATTATTCCCAACACATTAAGATTAAATTGTAGTCATCCAAAATTTACCACAATTCAGAGGGATAATTATGAAAGTTACGAGAGCAAAATCTTTAGATGATTGAGAAAGTAAAATGCATGTAATTTCAATTAAACATTTTTTAAAATTAATTAAAAGATAAATAAATAAATAAATAATATTAATAACAATTGCAGCAAATATGATAATGATAAAACAATAATGAATATTATTACTATTGATATTATACCATCCAAACAAATTAATTAAAATCAGAGGTTGCTCATTTTCCTCCTTGAATTAAGCCTAAATGTTAATTAAGACGAAACTTCCAAAATTCAGAAAGATAATTATGAAAGTTACGAGAGCTAAATCTTTAGATGATTGAGAAAGTAAAATGCATGCAATTTCAATTAAACATTTTTTTTAATTAATTAAAAGATAAATAAATAAATAAATAATATTAATAACAATTGCAGCAAATATGGTAATGATAAAACAATAATGAATGTTATTACTACTGATATTATACTTCATATTATGGAACTCTTTTATTAACAACAAAAATGGGCAAAATCATATTAAAATTAGAATAATTTTATGCTATATGCATAGCATATTTAGTTAAAAAGATAAATCACAAAATATTGGATTTCACGCTCATCTTGCCCGAAGAAGGGAAAAGAAAACTAGCGTAACCAGGAGAGTTTATCTCAGCCATAGCGTGCTAGATAAATATGGCTTTAAATGAGTCAAGCTTGAGTGAGCTCAAGTTTGGCTCTTTTTCTACTCGTTTGAAATTAATTATATTTGAAATTGGCTTGTGTCTTAAATTACACATGAACAATATGTTCATATTTGACAAGATTTACATATTTTTGTTTGTATTCAGCTTGAAATTAACTGGTTTAAATTAAGAGAAAAAAATAGATATAGAATATTGGATTTGAACCTACACCACTTATATGCATTAAAAATCATAAAACTACAAGTTGTATTTATTTAAACTTAAATATAAATATAGATTATTATTATATAAACAATACATAATTTCTTTATTTCAAGCTAAAACAAATTGAACAAGATCAAACAAATAGTAAAAAAGGTTGTTCATGTTTGACTTATGTATAACTTGAGCTAAAAAAATTTGTTCGTACTTGACCCGCTTATTTAAACACACAATTTATTGAACTGAGTATAATTTGTTCACCAACGAGCATTTTTGGGGTACAATTACAACAACAACAAAACCTTTATCTCACTAAGTGGGATAGGCTTTGGTTGGGTTTTTTTATTTTATTTCTCCATTGCATCCTATTTAGTGTCATATTTTCATTCAATTATAATAAATTAAGATCATTTTATATACAATATGCCCAAGTCTTCCGAGGAAGTCTTCCGAAGTCTTCCTAGGTCTACCTCTTCCTTTCTTAATTCAAGTTGAATCTAAAACATATACTCTCCTAATCAGATCATCAGATGGTCAAAGTTTAATGTGAACAAATCATCCTAGATAACTCTCTAATTTTGTCTGCCACTAGAGCTACACCAACCCTATCACAGTTATACTAATTTTGCATTTTGTCTCTAAGTGTAAAGCCACTCATCCACCCAATCATTCTCATCTCGAAAACACTTAACTAAGTATTATAATTCTCTTTCAAAGGACAACATTCGACATCATAGAGCAATGCAGGTTTCACCACCATCTTATAAAATTTTCCTTTCAGTTTACGAGGAATATTTCTATCACACAATAGGCTCGAAGCATTACTCCACTTCAATCAAGCAACTTGAATTCTACTAATAACATCCCCGTCTATATCACAATAACTTTGAATAATAGACCTGAGATATCTAAAGCGTTCACACATTTTAATAATTTGATCACCCATAGTTACAACTCTGTCATTAGAGCTGCTACTACGAGAATTACATTACATGCATTCAGTTTTAGTTCTACTCAAACAAAGACATTTAGACTCCAATATAGACCTCCCTAATTCAAGCTTTTCCTGAGCATTATCTCTCGTCTTATCACAAGAAAGATAAAACAAGGTAAATGAAATTGGGCAGCCAGTTTGGCATAGCGGCAAAATATCTGTCCGTCCTTCCATACTCCTGTTTGTCCCATCCTGTCCCGCCCGCCTGTCAAGTAAAACCTCTCCGGATGCTGATCATCATTGGCTACAAGAATGAAAATCCTAAATTTCCGCTCGCCTGCCCGCCAAGTAAAACTCTATTAGATGTTGATAATCACTGGCTACAAGAATGCAAATCCTAAATTTATGGGTGAAGCTCTTCACAATACTTATAGTTAACTAAACTTGAAAAGCCATAAGCAGGCTCCAGAAAACAAAAATTTATACCAAATTTATTCATGCATCAGCGTTGTCATGTAAGCACAGAAGTAACCATGAATTTATGAAAGCAATGCACAATTTTTTTATGAAATTGGTACATCCAAAACACATTCCATATTCAACGCATAAATGCAGTATTAACAGTTGAAATTTATTGTATATTATATAACTCAAAACTTAGCTTCTAATTGAATAAACGCAGAATGATTTTAGCCATTTTCTGGCAGGAATCAAATAAGCTCTGAACAAGTCATATGACAATGCATTATAATCTTTTGGAACGACGACACAAATCTCATCCTTGTCGATCGTGTCATAACAATTATGCATCCTCCACGGCGCACCAGCGAAAAGGCCTAAAGTGATCCCAATGCATACATCCTTGACAACACTGGAGCCCTTAAGAGTAGCATGGGCAATCTTGTGCGCAGTCGTTCCTTCCTTTAGTATCAGACAAATACCAAATTATTCAGTAAAATAGAGAAAATGGGAGATGAAAACATTCAGAATCAATTCAACAGAATGTTTATAAAATTCCACATCAAAAGGTGTAGCTCAAATCAATATGGAAGACTAAGGCACCGTTTGAGGCCGCATTTTTTGAGCTTCGCGTCCCCAAACCGCCAATTTTTTTTTCGCGCTTTCTTGCAGCGGCAGCGGCCGATTGTCGCTGATCTAGGCTGAACACGGGCCGCGGGATCGACCCCGCAGCCCGGCGTTCTGGAGGGTTAATACCTCCTATACCCCGCTCGACTTCATCTCTCTCTCTCTCTCGATCTCGCTCGCCTCCTCACCTCGACAAAGAGATGTCTGCTTCGCTTCCCCCCTCTCGCCTCTACCGCACACGCACGGCTTGCCTCTCCTTCTCTGCACCAGAGTTCTCTCACGCATGGCTCGCCTCTCCCTGATTTGACCGAAACTCTCTCTCGCTCGACTCCCTCTTCCTCACTCGCTACTTCCTCCTCGCCTGCTCCCCTCTTTTAAGCAGATGGAGAGAATTTTCCAAGTTTTCCTGCGCAATGGTGGAGCAATGCTTAGTTGGGGTCAGGCTTGCATCTTCCGTCGTCTTCTTCCCTCACATAGTCTCCCTCCCCCGGACGCATCAAATAGAAACAAATAAGGGATGGAGGGAGACAAAAATCACTTTAGGCAGCGTTTTTCCTTGACACCCGACCCGGGCCATACTTCGGAGAAGTTTTGCTCGGTGCTGCCGCCGCACCTCCTGCCGCCATCTGTGAATCCCACTAGTAAAGAAGGCTGCTCTCTATTTTTCTCCTCATTTCGATCGTTATCCTTCGAGAGAAAAAAAAACTACGCTTTTGGTTCCCCCTATGTTTTGCCCGATAACTTGTTCTCTTTTTTTCTCCTTCTAACATTTTTTGTTCTTCGCTGATTTTTTAAGGGCGATGCTGCTGTTGTTGAGTTGGTGCTTCTTGAATACCTATACTTGCATATCATCAAAAGTTTTAATTCTGTTATCTCAAATTTTATTACACAGTATTTAACAAGTTCAATCAATTCTCAAGCAGTTATAATATAAAATTTGATAAGGTTGCACTGGATCGAATCATTGAACATGTTTCTGATCTGCCAGATCCAGAGGTGAGCTGATTAGGATGGATTGATAATTGTTTTACATGAACAAGTTATCTGTTTGCTTTGCTTATGTCTGAAACTATCTATTTATTTCACATTGTTAATTAACATTATTGTTATCCAGTAGTGGCCATAAGTTATAGGTTCTTACTATGGTTACATTTTTTGTCCTCGAGTTAGCAGGTTTTCCCTATGTTTTTTTCAACTATTCCAGTTCCTTTTTTTTTTTTTTTGTTCTCAACTTGGCTGCGAAGGTTAATGGGTTTTATATTAGGTATGTATCTTCTCACATATTGTTAAACTTGATATCATGGTCGGAATAAGCCAATCTACACCAATAATCCTGCAGCCAACTACTACATAAACATTGCTTGTTATGAAGGATTTTAGAGATTCATTTGTGTATGCTGTAATCAGAGCAAATGATCATAAATATGTATGGTTAATAGGTATGCCTTTACTTCTAGTATCATTGATGCAAATAACCAAGACCTCTTAGTGAAATTTTATGACATCTCTCGGTCATATACTTATATTATGATAATTTTGAATGAAAAAGTAGAATAGTTACTAATACGAGTTGAAGTTGCTTTGTAGTTAAAGGCAGTCATGAAGTGGGTCATAACTGTTAGGATAAGGATCTCTGCATGTATGAGTTAGAATGGACTATTGCATGTAGACAGTGTGCTATTATGTTCTATGTGAAATTTAACAATCTCTTATCTGTTCTTATTTAGAGCTTATCTTTGATATCATTTTTATATGTAGTAAAACTTTAGAACCATCTGCATATTATAGTTTTATTTTGCTTATGGAGTTTCAAAAATGTGATTGTTACAGTCTTTGTTTAAATACTTTTACCAAACAGGGGCAGCATGAATATTTTTCCAGAAACAGCTGGTTTATAACTATTTTCACACAGCTGCACCAAACAAGAGTCAGCTTCCCCGCAACTGTTTCCTCGCAGCAACTTTCTGGGGCACTGCAGCTGTTTGAAATTGTTCAATTCGTTCATTAGAAAAATCTTTATTCAATCGTGTTCGAACTTTTTACGTTTAAAATAATTAAATATTAATATTTATTATAACTTTTTATACTGATTTTATGTTATTTTTTAAAAAAGTTATTTTTTAAATCATTTGAACTAAATTCATGCAGAACATAAGCTAAAACAAATGAACAAATTCGCATTAAGTTAAACACAAACATACTATTCATGCACATTCAAACACAAACATATTTTGACAAAAATAATAAATAAATAAATTCACCAATGAGTATTGAGCTCATTTAAATTCGGCTCATTTAAACACCAACATCCAAAGGCCACTACCACAAATTTACATTCTGAGCAACTTTAATTTTTTTTTATGAAAGCAGCTGTTTAAAAAAAAAAGATGCATAACCACTGGTACATAGAAAGATTTAAGAAAAATTACATCATATCGGACAGAAATTTTCAAAAAATTATGATTCACAAGAAAGTTCTTTTAACCTAGTAACAATTGAGAGAGTCCTATAGAAAAACTTAATTAAAAAGGGAAAATCAATGTAGTTTTTATTGGCTTCTAAGGGGATCATTTTGTTTTCATAAATTCAATTAAAAATTAAAAATAAGGCATCAAAATTACTTTGTAATGAACTTCATATTGTAAGATAGAAGTTTAAAATTTTATCAATAATGAAAATTAAAGCACTGGCATTTTTACAAACTGGTTGAGCTTGTAATATTAAAGATCATCACATTCAATATATAATGAAAACAATCATATAAAAAGAGGTCCCTGATATTTCATCATCAAATATATACAAAAGATGATCCAAAATCATGGAGTTATGAACCTCAGCATGAGGCAATTGCTATCAAATGCATAAGGGTGTATGCAGAATCTAATCAGCTAGCTTCCAATCGATCTGTAGAAATTATATTCTCTACCATCACTTAAATTTTGTGTAATCTTTCAATGCTTTCTCAAAGAAAATAAACTCTATCGAGTTAATTTATAAATAGATATAAAACAGGGATTTCAGGGATTGTCCCAGGCCAACCCAAGACAACACACACTACTATAAGATTTCAAGATGCCACGGATCATCATTTCCTTCAGAAGCAGTAATAATAATTAATAAGAAACACATAATGGCGTTTTTACCTACTTAGGAAGATTCAACGTCATATAACTCTCTGGCAACTTGCACTCTGCCAACACCTGAACTCTGACTGCATCTCTCGTGACAACAACATTAAAACTTCATCTATGAATCCTACGTTGATATGTAAGATTATTAAGATCTAAAAATTTTGTCTTGCCGGCCATGGAGGGCCGGGGGGGGGGGGGGGGGGGTGGTGATACCATTAGATACCAGAAAAAAAACTGATAGGATAACAATAAATAGAGCTAAGATGAGCTATGTTGCCGCAATAACTGAACACTATTATTTACTGAAGTTTCTCAAAACCCCATATAACCTTTGTTGTTATATAGCAAACCTTCCCATAAGCCATCATATCATAGCCCCATAGCATGGAACTTCATAAATTGATTGCATATAGCCAAAGATTGCTCAACTCGATGAAGATACAAATCCCTAACCGGTTAAGAGGTCAACAACGATATGTGGTTAAGTTTTGCTTCCCACATTAAATCCAAACACACTATACAATTATTTGAATCCATCAAAACTTATCAACTTGTTAAACCAACTGACAGTTGGAAAAGTTCAATGAATTGATTTGATATGTTAAAATTGATTTGAGCTCGACTCAACCCAGGCACACAAATAAGGCACGCATCATTACAAAACTAAACTCATCATGTTAACAATGTCAAATTAATTGAATCATCATTAGGGACATGGAAACCACATGTCATGCGGTTTCAATATGTTGGCAAAGTCTCAACTAGGTGATGAAACTAAAACACATTAATCCTCGATCAATTTTCAAGTGTTCGACAAAAATTACATCATATGTTATGCTGAAAAAGTAGGGTTGTAAGAAAACTGAAAATTAAAAATGAAAAGATTAAGCAAGCATGTTTTATAAAAATGCTTTTATAGCATCAAAATTTTAAGAGAAGTGCCCCTAGTCTATATGCTTTTGAAGGATAAATGTCATTTTCAAATAATTACTTATTATTACTGCATAAATCATTCTATAAACTTATTACTGATCTACCTATTTATTTTCTTCATGAAAACATAATCATTAATTTTTAGTTTCATTGAGCGTTTCTAGATAAATAATTGAAATTATTTATTAAAAACAAATTAGGCCAATTTTTTGTCATTTAACCAATTCACTTTATTTCAGTTACCAATAAATTAATTTATAAAAATAATATGAAAAACAAACCTAACAACAATTTCACCAAAACAGCCACTCATTAAACAGAACCGTTATATAAACATTTTTTTCCCAAACAAATTTAAATTGTGATATGATGATTTCTTACTAATTCATAAAAAATGAAAAGAATATTAAGGATTGGTGAAATAAAATATAATGAAAATTTTGAAATGCGTTATATCAGGCTCTAATCTCCAGCAGCAGAATTGACTCATTAGAGCCCTAAACTCGGGCAGTTACAAGTGCGATAATGCAACAACTAAAAAACTAATGTATAAACCCATCAAATGCCCCGACTAGGCCATGGTTGTGAAAGTAAACCTTAGAATTCCCTTATTTTAATCCTTCCACAAACTAACTTCCAAATATACTGTGTATGCCTCAATGCAGCTCAATCTAATATAGAAAAATTATAAAAATACCCTAAAGAAACCTAACAATTAGGAACCAAACTACATGATAAGCCAAAAGAAACAAGAGCACACGATTGACCTGTTTAGCTGCCAACTGAACCAAAAATTAAATTTTTAAGGAAAAAATAACAATGCAACTCACGAAACTGTGACTCACCTACAAATGTAAAATACTAACATTTATAACCAAAAATTAAAAAAGGAATAAAATGCCCTTATATCAATAAGCATGCCAATGGGTCAATTGTCTCATGGTAAATTAAAATGTAATTGTTATGGCACAACCGCACAGGTAACGACAAGCAAGTATTACCATAAACCTATGGAAAGAAAAATGATATATGTCGCAATATGCGTTAAGAGACCAAAACACTACAAAGGATGCGAACCTATATATAGCATACAACATGAAGTATGATGCAAAATCTTAAATGGCTATACTTTTATAAGCTTAAGGCTTTATGCCTTCATAATCCGCCTGCCTGCCCGCCAACCAAAAAAAACACTCTGGATGTTGATCATCACTAGCTAAAAGAATGCAAACCCTAAATTTATAGCCGAAGCTCTTCACAATGCTTATAATTAACATAACCAAACTCGAAAAAATGGCCTGCTTTAACCAGGCTTCTAAAAACAAAAATATATAACAAATTTATTCCCGCATCACGTCAGCTCAGCACAGACGTAAACATGAATTTATGAAAGCATTGCACAAATTTTATGAAACTGCTACATGCAAAACACAGTGCATACTAAGCACAGTATTAGAAGTTGAAATTTATTGCATATTATATAACTCAAAACTTAACTTCTACTTGAACAAACACAAAAATATTTTTAGCCATTTTCTGACCAGAATCAAATAAGCTCTGAATAAGTAATATGACAATGCATTTTATTCTTCTGGAACGACGACGCTGATCTCACCCTTGTCGAGCATGTCATAAAAGGCTCTAGTTTTTCGCTGCTCATTCCAGTGATGCATCTTCCACAGCCCACCTGCAAAAAGGCCTAGAGTGATCCCAATGCATATCTCCTTGACAACACTGGGGCCCTTAAGAGTAGCATGAGCAATCTTGTGTGCAGCCATTGTTTCTCTTTAGTATCAGACAAATACCTAAATAATTCAGTGAAATAGAGAAAATGGAGGGATGAAAACATTCAGAATCAGAACCGTTATATAAATTTCGCATTGAAAGGTGCAGCTCAAATCTATATGGAAGACAAACTCCTATATCAGCATAACTAGTGGTTACAAGCAAATCGTTGTTATTTAAAACTACCTTTCTCTATTGCAAATATAAATTTCATCATCAGCGAAAATAGATCGGGGTCATATTTGGTGGCAATCAGGCAACCCCTAAATAAAATGGTAAAAAATTAAAAGACATTTAAAAAGATAAAAATATATTGCATGGTAGGTGGTTATAAACAAGAATAAGATTGTGACAAACAAAATAATTTAAGTTACATTCAAAATGTAAGTTTTATTAAGGTAAATACATTGAATTTTATTAAATCTGTAATTTTATACTAAAAATTAAGAGTTAAGTATATTAATTTGGCAGTTGAATGGATTTTAGAAGAATCTAAACTCTAGTTCTAGAAACTGTTTGACATATATCAACTTTCTTAACAATCAATTGTCTACTGAAATAGAAGAAATGCAATCTCTATGATTAAATCAAAATATCAAATATCACTGGAGAAATTTAGTTTGAAGAGGGAATAAATTGAGAATTGAAAGGTCTCCATACTCTTCAGCAATCTCAAATTCATAATGGAAGAATTAAAGAACTCCTTTCTTTCTCTATGTTAGCAAGAATAAACATTGTGGTTCAAAATAATTGTATTTCTAATCTAAAATTTGATTCCACAGCCATGTGTATTTGATGTCATCTTCAAGAAAACAAGAGGTTGCATAAATCCAGAAACGGCGTTAAGGAGCTTAATTAGCATCAAAATATGGTGATAAAGGGCTTGCTAAGCTCTTATTATAAGGTATGCCTAAACCTGTATGAATCACAGCACATAGACACAACTGCCAAATTAAATTTCCAAACACAACCTCCATACCAAATCTCATAAAAAAAATCAGATCTAAATGCAATGTGCGAGTTTTCACTGCCAAGAGCTTTATAAATTAGGTTTCACTCAAAAAAGATCTAAATAAATCTAGAAACAAATTTAAGAAAATTTAAGCTAAAAGACAAACTTAAAGAAAAATATGGGGTATTAGAGCAAAGAAACTCAAAGGTACACCTCAATAGCAAGGCAAGCAACCAAGCAAGAATAACGAGCGACCAAGCGAGAGAACCGAGCAATCGACTATCAAAGGAGAAATAGCAGAAGATATTAGAGGACGGACTCAAACAGCAAACCTTAAGCTTTCCCGGCTACCAGCCTTCTGCGATTTTGAGAAGAGAATGAGAAGACTCCGAAGAGGGAGAGGACACCGGTCGGTCGTTTGCTGGAGCAAGCCGAAGAGGAGAGAGAAGAGGGAGTTCGGCTAGGGTTTCGGCAAAGAGTGAGGAAGAAGGGTTGGCTGGGTTTCGAGTCGCGAGGAAGGCGTGCGATCGGGCCGCAAATGGGAGGAGCCGAGAGAAGGACCCGTAGGTTTTGGGATTTAGGAGGTTTTAATAGCTTTTTTTTATATATATTTTTAATATTTATAATTTAAAATCCTCAATTTGTGTGTTCTTTGTTCAGGCACGAAACTATATCGAAAAGGGTGTCCTCTTTAACTAAAATCGATGGTCCAGACACGCTTGTGCGGTCCATTTTGTTATCCGTGGTCGTGAGGACAAGTAGTTGAATAAGAGGGAAGAGCGCTTAGGGCGGAGGATGCAAGCAAAGATGAAGGAAGATTCAAAGGAGGACACGAGGCACGCGATCGAGGGAACGACTGTAATAGAAGCAAATGAAACGCGGCCCTTGTGGGTCATTTTCCGGGCCGCTTCTTTAAGAATTAGAAAACGTTGTTTTTGGATAAGCTGGCGAAAAACGTGAAACAAACACTACGCCGGTGTTTTCAAAACACTGCCCGTAGTTATAAGTTGTCCTAAATAGGCCCTAAATCAACTTAGAAATAAAATTTATAAAAGAAAAAAAAATTAATTAAAATGGCACAAGAAATTAATTAACCCTTATCAAATCTCCAAGCCTAAAGTTCAAGCCGAAAACCCATGATATAAGGCCAAACCCTATAACTCCATAACCCTAAAACCAAGTATCAATGACTTAATGAAATCATCAAGAAAACCAAATGAAATCAAAATTTAACTAAGCTTAAGACAAACACAAAAGGACAAATTCAATGACGTTAAATTCCAAAACCCAAGACATGACACCTAGGCAAACCAACCCAAGTTCAATCCTTAAGGAGCCAAAGCCAAACAAAAGCTAAGATTAGCCACCCAAAACATACCTTCTCCAATAACCTCAAGAGCCTCACATGCAACCTCCAACTCTACTTCCATTGGAGTTCCTCGTGCCCAAGACTTAAGAAAAATGGAAAAGCTTCATTCTCTCTGACCACCTTCTTCCCAAGCTCTGATGAGCTTAAAGAAGATCTCCCCAAGCTCCTTCATTGATCCTGATACACCTAAAATTTATAGCATTTATGTACACATTTTTATACCTATTATTAAGGATATTGTACTTTCATGGAAGATATTTGTGTGTTTTTCTCTCATGTACAATCAGATTGTTGAAAAGTTGTGAAAGAAATGAAAACGGATCAAATTTGAAGCAAAAAATGAAAAAGGTGTGCAAAAGAACTGTGGCGTCTAAGCACCCAGAACTTGCGCTTAAGCGCCAGGAAAACTGAGAAGGTCGCACCTAAGCACCACATACCTTGCGCTTAAACGCCAGAGGTAGTTACTTGATGATTCAACGAATTTGGACAAATTTTTGAAAAGGTATTTGAAACAAATCTTGGTGAAAATGTGGGATATGGTTAATGGACACAAAAATACATTCAATTGGCTTTTGAAATGAGACCACTTTTGAAAGATTCATTGAATGTGGACACATTTTGAAGAGACACCAAGACATATTTTGGAAAATTATAAGAGAAGACTTAGATTGGATTGAAAAACTCTCTCTCATATACGCCTCCCAACTCCTTAGAGAAACTCCTACATGCCCACCATAGCCACGCCACCAACGCCTCTCGCATAGATACTCTTAGAGAGAAGAAGAGAGAAGTTGTAGTGTGTGAGTAGAGAGTATTGTAAGAGAAAGGAAGAGGAGATCCAAAGGAACTTCAAGAATTTGGTGGAAAGAATTTGAGATAAGTTTTTATGTTTGTGACTATATTTAGTTTTAATTTATACTTCTTGTTTATTTGCATGATTTCTACTTTTAAACTTAAGTGTGGTTGTGTTTTTTTCATGAATTCTGAGTAGTTTTCTTGATTTTTTTTCTTAAAATGATAAGTGATTAAGTATTGGATGAAAGTTGTGTGAAGTATTAATCTTTAATGTTGGAATAAGTTGTGATGATTTTAAACCTTGTACTTCATATATTTTTTATTTGGCCAATTAAGATGTAAATATTTGTTGTGAGAACATGTAAGATCCATGATGGTATTGTCTCAGTCAACTAATGGTAAGAATCACATGAGATTATTTATATGAGAATGTAATTCATATGGTCGAGTGCAAATAAATAGGGAAATAAATTTTGAAGGGTGTAGAATTATAGGACTTTAGAGTGATAGGCTAAAACCCCTAATTTAGTTTATATGTTTTGGTTTTGATACGTGATGTTAGCCCCTAGGTGGAGGGAGAAGAGGGAACTCTAGAGTGAAAGCTAGTATCTTCCCTACCTAGCACGTCTACTAGATGCTTCAAACTTTAAATTAGCCAATGTTTTTTTATAGCATCTCTAGTAAGGGTAAAGAATACTATTGCTCCTATTTGACAAAACACAATTTGAATACTTCAATAACAGAATTTTTACACTTGTTACTGATTCATGATAAGGAAAAAAGAGATTTCATTTATATTGTCTTCATCTTATAAAAATCTAGTTAAATTTATTTAGCTATTTTCTTTACTTTCAATTATTAAAAATTATAAAAAAAAATTGAACTTTCATTTCTATTATAGCATCTATAGTTTGAGTAAGAATATTTTGCAAAGTAGAATTTGTTATCTAATTTCAATTTGTTATCTAATTTTATCTAATTTCTTCTGACTTATTAAAAGATTAAATTTCTCCCTGTAAGTTCGATATTCAGGGTTTAATCAAAAAGTCATATAATACTTGATAACGATACATCTTGATAACGATACATATACTTAAACGATACATATACTTAAGTAGTATCCCATATTTAAATATAATAATTGCATTCTTATTTGCTTCAAAGTTAAGTTTTTGGCGCATTTGTAATGTAAGAAATATAAGTAAGGAAAAATTAAGATTATAACTGCATATATCATACTGTCATATAAAATCGAGATCAGGTTTTTTGCGCCGCTACCGGGGAGAATAAAATTTTTGAAGAAATTTCTAGAAATAAAATTTCTATTTTTAGAAAGTCTTATTTAAAATTTTAAATTTATTATAGAAATGTCGTAGTGTTGTTTTTATATAAGTTCTTATTTTTGTGATTATATTTTATGTTATTTTGTATTAATGTCTGCATAGTTCAGGTTCTAAAGGACTAGTGGTCTAATATTTTGAATTAGAAAGAACTATTAGAAATATCAAAAAAAAATCAAAAATATTGAAAAATACCAAAAATTTCAAGAAATGACAAACCAAAATAATAAAAATTTTGAAATTAATCAAGAATTTAGACCTTTAAGAGATTATGGATGAACTTTGTTGTAGTATTCAAAAACCTGTTGTGGTGGCTAATTCATTTGAACTTAAACCTGTTATTATTTAAATGGTACCAAATAATCAATTTGGGGGAGCACCAACTGAAGATCAAAATTTACATCTTGCCAATTTTCTAGAATTATGTGTTACATTTAAATAAGATGGTGTTTCAGATGTAGCTATAAGACAAACTTTTTCCTTTCTCACTGAGGGATAATGCTAAGATATGATTAAATTTGTTAACACCTGGATCTTTCAGAACTTCGAGTGATTTAGTATAGAAATTCCTTGCTAAATATTTTCTATCATAAAAACCTACAATTTAGAAATGATATTATATTTTTTTGTCAGTTTGAAGGGGAATCTATTTACGAAGCATGAGAACAATTTAAAGAACTCCCGAGAAAGTTTCCACACCATGTTATACAAGTTTGATTAATTATTCAAACTTTTTACAATTGATTAGTTGGATCTCTTAGATCTATTATCGATGTCGCTGGTGGTGGTTCATTGATGTTCAAATCATTTCACGATGCTTATGCTTTAATTGAAGAGGTGGCTACTAATAATTTTCAATGGCCTTCTAAGAGGGTAAATCCTAATAAAGTAGCTAATATTCATGAATATGATGCTTTTGCAATGTTAACAAATTAAGTTGCTACAATTTCAAGGAAGTTAGATGAATTTAGAATAAATTTTTCTCAACCAATTCCAATGATTGAAGAGAATTCATTAGGCCAAATTACAAATTCTCAAGCATCATTAGAAACTTTGAATACAATAAACAACAAGCCGAATAACCCATATTCAAACTATTATAACTCAGGTTAGAAGAACCATCCTAATTTAAATTGGAATAATACTTCAAGTTTTAATAATCAGCAATGGAGGAATGATACACCTAAAATATATAATTTTTATGTACATATTTTTATACTTATTTTTGAGATATTGTGCTTTTAATGAAAGGTATTGTCAACACTTTTTAGTTAAGGAGTTGCCCGTTTGAAGCTGTCGGTCGCTGGAATCAAAGTCTCGTCGCCCGCTTCATCTTTCATAGTTCAAATGAAAGAGCACTACACCTCATGCTATGCATTTATCTCGAATGATAAACACAAGACTTGAGGGCGAGGCTCGGTCAAATAAACTAAGAAATATATGACATCTGTTTGGTCTGTGAAACCATTTTATTATAAGCTGATAAGTTCCCCTATTTAACATGGAAAGTTAAAGAAGGTTTATATTAAGCTTGGTTTGTTAAATTTTTCTATAAAGGCAAGGCTTTATAGTTAATTAGATCTTAGATAACTGAAGTCACCTAAAAATACTCTTTATAAAAATCAAGAAATGTTCTCTTCAAGGAGTTCAAAGGATAAAACTTTTCAAAGAGATCAGACAAAGAGGTGTGAAATGGGAATGACTCAAATTTGAAACATTTATTTTGGAATCCAAAGGAAGAAGGATTAGGTGATGTTATGGATTATGGTTTAGCTTCAATTTAGAGGAGAAATATTAAAATATTTCATCTTGCCAATTTTATTAATTAGGGCTTACATTCATGTGAAACAATCACACAAATAGTCTGGAAGATGTGAGCATTTAGGTCGTAACGAATGACAACCTCAAAATCCTAAAGTGAATTAGGGCTTATATTGTATAACAGAGCCATACAAAAGGTCTAAAGATAAGTTGAGAATTTATGTCGCACTAGGCGGACAACAAGTCCTATGGCTTGTTTTTCAAATATAAGGAATTGTTTAGTTGGTGTACACATATTTTGCTGTTGAAGACGGTCGTGTTGCCCACAATGCTAGCTCCATTGCCCACAATGCTAGCTCCAAAGCTAGCTCCAATCTCCTCATCGTGGCAAGTTTAAGTTTTCTAATGTGTCAAATCTTGATATAAAATCAAGTGTTTCCTAAGGTCATGGTTATTTAAATATTTTGGGTAATATTAAAATTGATTAGAGGGACACCAATTAGGATCCTACGGTTCCCTCGTTCCGCCACCATTATTTTCTTTCGGATTCACTTAGTCCAAATAAACTTACTAAACTCAACTTAATGAGTTTCATACTTTCATTTAGACAATGGGAAATCTTTTTAGCAACCATAGGTTACCTTCTTCGAGAGATTCCCGATCATCCAATAGAGATGTCTTAATTTAGTTGTAATTTTTTTTTGTTTGTGATTAAATTTTGAGTTGTCTTATATTTTGACTGTTGTGACAGTGGATTTTATCTTGTTTAATATTTAATTTTGGTTTTGACATGCAGGGTGACTTTAAGCATACAAGAAAGAAATAAGAGGTACGAAAAAGTAAATGAAATAACTTAAAAGCGTACCTGTCGATTCTTCTCACTCCTCCACCTGAAAGGTTAGCTTTGACAACATGTGTATAATTTTTCAAGGAATTTAAATTGCAAGAGGAAATGAAGATATAGCTACCAAACCCCAAGTTATGACTTTATTTAGTCTTGGAAGATCTTAGTGGATAATTTTAGAACAAAATATGGTAAGTTCAATTTGCCCTTCAAAATTTCTAAGAGATTTTAAAGTGCTCGGGGCATGACCATGAACCATTTTGAAGATTTCTTGAAATGTTTTAAGTTTATTTTGAATTTATCATATTGTTCTATTGATCAAACAAGGTTAAGCTAAGGTTATCCCATTGCTCAAAGAAACTTGATGTTCTATTTATCCCAAAGCTAGGACACTCTATTAATCAATTGATATTTCAGTTAAGAGTTATGTGGGTGGGTGCCCCTAAGGAAGATTTAGGTAAGTAAACGTTTTGATTCCTAAAGTTAAAATTGGGCTTGCAGTGTAAAGAGGTGTTAATCATCAATCATGTTATCTTCTAAATCCGATCAAACGAGTTTAAATATCAAGCCTAGGTCATTACCAAGCCCTTAACAATCGCAATAGGTAAAATGGCAATGAACAGAACTTTAATTTAAATGACATGAATTCTTATTGAAAGATGACATTATCATCAATTATGTGCTTCAAATTAATGAAATATTATCTTTCTAACTCAAACTCATCATTTAAGAGTTGTTTAACTTTGATTGACTTCCAAGTCAAGATAATTAAGGAGATTACACTTTTGTTCTCATTATGGACAAGGAGGCAAGTGAGTTCCTACCTTTTACCCATCATATTTCAATCATCCAAAAATGTTCATTAGGATCAAAATTATCCATCTTCCCTTTGATTAATCCTAAATATTGATTAAAACACCAAAGTCTAAAGCCACCCTTCTACTTTTGGGGCTCTTCACTTCATAACTCATTAATCAAAATTCAAATGACTTTACAAATTTTTAGAGTGTCCTATCCATGAGTTAAATAAAACATCAAAGGAGGAAATGTGGGTTTTCAAAATATAATCTAATTTAAATAATTACTTAAATTTAGAAAGTTGTATTTTCAAAATTGATTTTACTTAACTATTCATAAATAATGTTTTTTATTCATGAGAATTCACTAGAGGTCCCCTTAAGTTAGAGAAACACTTAGACAAAATTTCATGTTTTTCTGAAATAAATCTTTAGTTAAAATTTGTAATTATTATTGATTTTTATGATTTAATTTGAATGGAAAAGATGTTTCATTAACAAAAACTATTTTTTATATTTTATTAAACCTCTCTAAGCCCAAACAACTCAGAGAAAAATATTTTGCATTTTTATAATTTATAATTTATTTATTTAATTATTCTAATTAGAAAATAAGAAAAATTCATTTTAAGCCTTTAAAAATTTATTTTTAACTTAGAAAAATTAGGAAAAATATCCTAATGAATTTTAAGTGTACAATGAATAATTAGGCACATTTTAAAATATTTTGGTATTTTTGGGATTTTTTTTTATTTTAAAATATTTTGGTATTTTTGGGATTTTTAATTATTTTAAATTCAAAATAAAGCTAAAAAATCAAGTATTTTCTCAAAAATAACTTTTATTTTTCCTAAATGACCCTATTCACAAGGAACTTAGAAAACTTCTTTTTCATAATTTTTCTAAGTGTATTTAATTTAATATAATTATTTTTTACAAAAAATACAATGTTCCTTAAAAAATCAACTTTAGTGCTCAAACCTAGTCAAATATTTTTAAACTTTTACAGTAGGTAAACGTGATTTTTATACAAAGTGTGGAATTAATTTTGTCAATTTTTTGTTAATATTTAATTTACATAAATTAAAGCAAGATATATACATTTAATTGACTATAAAATATACAAGATAATTCAAATCATTATAATATTTTTCCTAAGTTTCTTTGACCATAAGAAACCTACTAAATTATTTTCATAATTTTCCAAGTGGTATTTTAGTTTATGTAATTAAAATAAGCTAAAATAGTCATCTTAGAATGAAAATTAAGGTTAGAAGCATAGAGATGTTCTCTGACCTTGGAAAAATCAGAGGTCCTAGCCTCTGTCTTGAGGAACAAACCCTCGAAATTTCAAGCCATGGTGAGCAATGTTTGATCATAATGAATTAAAATACTCCAGAGAGTATTTAATTCATTAAAAATCTGTGAGTCATCAAATAATTTTTATTTTTAGTCCACATTATTCTCCTCTATTCACTGAGAAAGAGTGA
>NW_018164729.1:91353-92972 GCF_001263595.1 Phalaenopsis equestris | reverse complement strand
AAAGAGTGTATTTTTCTTTATTTTTCTGATTTTCTTAGAGAAAGATATGAATTTTTGAAGTTCATTCATTTAAATAAATCCAAAAGAATCCAAATTTTTTTACTTAAACATGCGGCACCACCTCATCCTCGTCCGCGTCAAACTTTACACACGGTGCTCTACTATTCGACACCGCAAGTCACCTCAACTGCCACGCGACCCGCCTTTTCGTTCCAAGATTTCATCCAACGCAATCTCAGCAATCCATCCGATACACGCGCGATCAGACGACATCCGTTCATCATCCTCAAACAAGCTAACCCGAGAACCGTTCACACTAAAACCTTAAGATCTTCATCTAGACTTAACTAAATTGCATGGGGTTTGTTCCTATACTTTCATCTTTGGCTTATACGGTATGAAATACAGTAAATACGTATGGAGAATCAAATGAAGCTCGATTTAGAGTTGAAGTTTTATACCTTTGTCGGAGAGGGGAGGAGTCAATCAGATGGTTGTAGCAGCTTCAATTAGGTCAAATAAATATTCAAATGAAGTCCTAGGATTGTCTAGGTATGGTTTCAATCAACGTGGATTTTAGGTGTTGGTCTAGAGCTAAGTTAGAGGCTCTTTGTGATGGCTTTTGTGGGGAATCAACTCCTCTCACTTCGGGGATTGTGTGTGCACAGTTAATTGAAGTTTGGTAGAGTGTGAAACTGTGATAGAAAGTGTCTTAGATTTCCTTGAATTTTGAACTCAAAATTGAGCTCTCACAGGGGAATTCTCACAGGGGAATCAGGGGAATCTAGAGGGGGAAAGTGGTGGGCTTGAGCTTAGGAGTTCTTGGAGAGTGTCTAGAAGCAATTGGACAGAGTCTCCTCAAGGAACCTGGTTAGTCATTTTTTTTTACCGTGGAGGAGGTGGCTTAAATAGAGGGGCTTAGGGTGGAGCTCAGAGCTTCAATTTGGGTTCAATTAATTACTTAAGTGGAGGGTAAAAAAATTCTAAAGCCAATTAGGATTGGTCAACTTGGATGGGTGCAATTGGGTTTTGATGGAGGCATGGGAGCTCTCGGTTTTGGGGTTTTCTAGTGACTAGGGTAGCTGGCCAGTGCAGAGGCGGTGGTTAGGTGGTCAGGTGAGCTAGTAGGAGGGTTAAGTATGATTAAACTTTAACGGTTTGACATGATGATGAAGATATTTGGTTTAGACCCAAAAATGGGAAAAATCCCTTAATTTGGGGAACCATTGGTCCATAGCTTCCCGTGGATGGTTCAAGAGAGTTTGGCTTGGTCCAAGGGTACACATAGTGGCTGTGGTGGTCTTCGGTTGGCCAATTGGGCTTGGTTAAGTCAAATTTGGTGAAATGGTACATGTTGGTAAAGTTAGCTTGAAGCTGGGATTGGATTGGGCTAGCTGATCCCGACTTAATGCTTATGCACAGTATAACAATAGTTCTGATGGTATTTTTCACTTATATTTCCTTATTTTGCAACAAAACCAAAAACATGATCCTGAAGAAAAATAAGAAATTAACTTTTTAATTTATATATATTTATATTGGGATACTACGCAAGTATACATATCGTTATCAAGTAATATAAGACTTTTTGATTAAGACCTGAATATCGAAACCCACAA
>NW_018164729.1:83263-90420 GCF_001263595.1 Phalaenopsis equestris | reverse complement strand
AAGATAAAAACTTATCTCAAGTTCTCCACCAAACTCTTGAAGTTCCTTTGAATCTCTTCTCTTTTACAATCACTTAAAACAAAATAAAAAAAACGATAAAGTAAATAAGAGTAAATAGAAAGTGGTTCCTGAGAATCTCTCCGATATAACTCCCTAGAGAAGAACTTTCAAAACTTGCCAATATTTTCAGGACTCTTTTCTAAGTCCTCTCTTCTTTCTTTTATAGCTTTTCAGATCTTCAAAATGTGTCTTAATTCGATGTATTTGCCCAAGAGATGCATCCTTTCACAATAATTTTTGTCCATGGTGGTTACAACCACCTATTAAGGCAATGGGTGCCTCAAAAACCTCTTTGAAATTTGTGAAAACCAATTTTACTCATCTAGTAACTACTACTGATGCTTAAGCGCGGGGTCTCAGCACTTAGGCGCGGCCTTCTCTATTTAACCGACGCTTAGGCGCCAAAGCTCTTTTGCACACTTTTTCACCTTTTTGCTCCAAATTTGACCCTTTTTTGCTCATTTAAGCATTTTTTCCATTTTTACTTGTATCTGCAAGAAAAATAGAAAAATACCTTCCATTAAAGCCCAATATCTCAAAAATAGGTATAAAAATGTGTCGAAAAATTTTAGGTGTATCAAATGCCCCCAAACTTAAAATGTTACTTGTCCTCAAGTGACACTTCAATCTTTAAAAACCAAATATGTATGATATGTATATGAGTTTCTTTAGGAGTTACTAAAATTTAGATTTAGAAATATAGTAGTCCAATTTAGAAAAAATAATTAGTAAATGAGACCAACTTAAAATTTTAAAATTTTTAATGTTAAGAACTATGAAAATGTGAGTTCCTATCTAATTTAGAAATATTGTAAGTTCTCTAAATTTAGATTTTAGTTCTTTTATTTTCTCTACTTAAAATTTTTTATTAAAAATAATTTTACTTACTATATTATATTTATAAGCTTAAGATTTTATGAAGTCTTATACTTTAAAAATATCATATGTAGAACCAATTTTTGATTAGACACTAATCCTCAAGCTTCTCCTCCCTTACATTTCTTTTCTTTTCTTTTTCTTTTCTTTTTCTTCATCTTTTTCTTTTTTTTCTTCTTTTTCTTTTTCTTCTTCTTTTTCTTTTTTTTTCTTTTCTTTTTTTTTCAGGCAAAGATTACTATATCTGGATAAGTCTTTAATGATTTTGAATTCCACTTCTCCTTTCCTAAAGTAAAGTCTTGATATAAAACTTTTACTTATAAATATAATAATAGTTTTGAAAATCATTTTAATAAAAGAAATTTACATATTAAAAATAAAAGTCTAAATTATCTAAATTTTAAAAAAATATAATTTTTCTTACTAAAGATAGTCACTTATATTAATCATTTTCTATACTAAAAATTTTTAACTTAAAGTTTTTCTTCATTACTTAACATTTTAACTAAATTTTCTTACTCATTTCTAAAATCAAATTTTACTTCCCTAATATAACTTCATATACATAATCAATTTTTCTTTTAAAATTCAAATTCATTTTTAGTTCATTTGAGAAAAAATAAAATTCAAGTTTTGAAAATGTTTTTCATCCCTCTCCTAAACTAAAAATTTTTTTAACAGATTAAATAGTTTAGCATCAGATAATTATATAGGCAGGAATGAAAATTGAAATAACATGCTAATAGGAATTTTTACATCCTAATTATACAAGTATAAAACTAAAGGCAGGAGTAAAGTTAATTTTGATCAAATTTTCTAACATTTTATTTTAGTTTAGCATGTAGAGATTCAATAGACTCTTAAACAATAGGTATAAAAACAAATAACACACTAACATTATAAAAGAAAAATACAGGGTTGCAGTTTCTGAATTTTAAAATTAAGATCTAAGCTAGCAAGATTTTTAACTTAAAAAAAACATGGAATTAAGTTAAGTTCTAAACTAACCAATCTGCAATACTAAAAACAAAAACAATTACTACCCTAAAATTTTAAAAACAAAATACTATCTAACAAAAGAATCACAACAACAATAGAAGATAAAAATTCAAAACACAACATAAAACTTAGTCCACAACATCACATAATTGCATATGTAGTAGTACTACATCGCAGGTCCATAACAAAACACAAACATAACAATACATCAAACCTAATCAAGTCCAACACATCATCTCTCATCTCTACTTTTCTCCACTCTTAGAATTGCCACTATACCATTTTTCTTTAGGCTCATAGTCAGGATAATGAGTATATTGAGGAAATACTACTCCTGGGTCACCTCTAATTACACCCTTTAGAGTTGGGTATAATTTCTCCTCAAAGTCACGCTTTCTCCTATTATACCTATTTGTATGCTCAGCAAAATGTTCTAGATTTTGAACTTTATCAACAGTAAAGTGGATATGAGTCATCATCTTCAGTAATAACTGCTCTTGAGTCTCAGTACCTCAAGATGTAGAAGCATGTGAAGCAGATGGTCTTGATGAAGATGCAACAGAGGTAGATGTAGCAGACGTCTTAAATCCATAGCTCCTGGAAAATCCTCCTCTCCAGCCAAAAATTGAATGCTCCGAATAATTTTTTACATTCACTTTCGTAATGGGCTTCAGAGGCAACAAAACTTCCTCCCAACAATCATACTTCACTTTAGCCTGCTCGCATAAAGAAAATATCAAGGAAGCAAATCCCATACCTGCAGTAGTAGCAACAGCAGCTGAACTGATGATAGTGTGATTGATCAAAGCCCCTATGTTGATGGGTTTTCCCTCCTTAATCCAATAATTCAACGTCTTTCTCTCTCTGGTCACTTCATTGAGATGATTTGTAGGAAGCTGAAGTCGAGCACAAATAAAATAGTGTCAGGCCTTTGAAGGTGTACATAACTTTGAAGTTGGGAAATTTACTCTCCTCTTATTTGTAATCTTCCAAAGTTCTCTTCCAACAGTCAAATAAGATATGATCTCGTCTAATTTCACTTACTTAGGACTATAATTTGCATAAAAACATAAAGTTTCTGGTGGTAAATGGTAAAACAAGTTGATTACCTCTGGAGTGATTACCTCTGGAGTGTTGATTACCTCTGGAGTAAAAGATACCAACTTTCCTCGAACCATAACTCGATCGTCCTCAGCCTTTGGGAGATTTGCATAAATATCCCTTACAACAAAAAATACAGCTACAACAGAGAAACAACAGAACTGTTCCCACTGTCGGTGGACTATCAGGTCTTCCACTTCTCCACCCGGACTCTTAAAACATCGCTCCTGAATCAACTTTTGTGACTGTAGAGCGTCACTATATAGATCTTGAGCTTTTAAACTAACAAATTTGCTCGAATTAAATGGGCTCTTTCATTTTCTCCTTTTCATTCTTGTTGTCATTCTACAAATTTGATAAATTCCAAAAATAACTTTAAAAATCAAGTTTAAATCACTAAACTAAATTTCCAAAAGCACTAACTAAACTTTCCAAGCAATTTCCATAGATTTTTCTTCATTTTTCACCATGAATAGTAAGTTTTTGAAATCTTCCAAATGTGCTTAAAATATATGGTGAAAATTCAAATTTTTTGCATAGAAGTAAAGTTCTTACCTCAAGGAACTTGGATCTAGAAAATCTCACTTGATTCCACCAATAAATCTTCAAATTTCACTTGCCGTAGCCCTCAAAATTGCAAAATCGAGTTGGGCAAGATGATAGGAGGCGTTAAAAATGGCATTTTCGGACAAAAAAATCACTTTTAACCGTTCCCAAACCTGTTTTCGTGAACCGGCGCTTAAGCGCTGGTAAGTGGATCTTAGGCGCCTGCCTCTCGGGTTGGCTCACGCTTAAGCACGAGATGTGGTGCTTAGGTACCAGTGCACAATTTTTGAAATTTTTAATTACTATTAGCCTAAGTAAACCACCACTAAATGGTCTCATAACACTTACATGACTATTTTTACTTCCTATAACTCCCTTCTCTCTCAAAATTCTCCATAATAATTAATTCAATTTGAGGCTAAAAATAACACAAATTTTCATAAAAATAAACTTATATTAATTCACAAGCAAGTACAAACACATTTAACACTTAATTTTCTCTTTAAATAGTCTTGGATGAGAAAATTTTTCTAAGTACAAAACACTTAACACACATTTACAATTAAACACATAAGTGACACAAACACTAAACACAGGACATTAAACACAGCTAAACACAGGACATAAACACTAACACACTTAAAAAAATGACTCCAAACACACAATTCCTAACACTTAACTTAGTTCCACTCTTCATTAGAAGGAACGAATTCTTGTCTCTCAATAGTCTCTCCAGAACATAGAGTTGATAAAACAGACGGTGGTGACGAGCTCTAATACTATCATCTTTGATCCACTTTCGCTTAAGGAACATCGCCTTATCTGCTTTCTCTACATAATTGGTATGGCTGAATTGCATCTTAAGTTGAGAATGCAATCCAAGCATCTTAGTCTCTAATATAGATATAGTATGCTCCATCTGGTTGATCTTCTCCGATATCCCTTCAATACTAACGGCTAAGAAATTGTTATACATCTCTTGTGCACTTTGACTAATGAACTTCTTCCTCATGGCTTCTTCCTTCTTCTTCAAATCCATCTCCCATGAAGACTTTTTCTCTAAATCTCTCTCTTTCTTAGACTTCTAGGGCTAAAAATAATCTAGGATGAAATTCCTTCGCAAACCCCTTCTATCTATAGGCCTAATTCCCCCTCATAAATTCTAGGCATGACTAAAAACTGCCAAGACACGTTTATTCCAACTAAATTGTAGTTACACCTTCTAGAAATTGAAATTTGCACATGCGATTAAATTGCCGTGCGGCGCTTAAGTGCCGATGCACATTTTTGCACCAATCAACTTAGCGCCCAAATTCTCATTCTGACATGTCTAGGTAACTAAATAAAGTCTAAAAATCATTACTAGCACATAATAAACTAAAAAATACTACCCAAATTTTTTAATCAGACTCAAAATAATAATCAAAGCAAAAACACACTCATAACAATAGGTTGCCTCCCACAAAGCACTTGGCCCCACAAAGCCTTTGGTTTTACATCGCCAGCCCGACGTAACCAGTGCTCATTCTGGTTGACCCAACATTATTCCATCATAATATTTATTCTGATCTCCTATATAATAAGGTTTCAGTCTATGTTCATTCACTTTAACAATTTTCTCAAAATTAGGATCTTTAATATCCACAGCTCCATAAGAATAAACTTTTATACATATAGGCCCATCCACCTGGACTTAAGTTTGCCTGAAAATAATCTTAACCTTACATTATATCGCAAACCTTGTTGCCCTGGCTGAAAATTTTTAGTAAGAATCTTTTGATCATGCCACATTTTCATCTTTTCTTTATAAATCTTAGCACTCTCACAAGATTCATTCCTTATCTCTTTAAGCTCATTTAATTGTAACAATCTTTTATCACCAGTATCTTTTAAATTATAATTGAACTCTTTAATAGCCCAATATGTTTTATGCTCAAGTTCAACTGGTAAGTGACAAGCTTTCCCAAATATTAGCCTATATGGGGACATTCCTATAGGAGTTCTATATGCAGTCCTATAAGCCCACAAAGCATATTCAAGTTTGACTAACCAATCCATTTTTGTTGGATTCACAGATTTTTCCATAATTTTTTTAATTTCCTGATTAGATAATACAGCCAAACCACTTGTCTGAGGATGATAAGTAGTAGCATTCCTATGATTTATATGATATTTCTTTAATAACTTCTCCATAATGACATTTCTGAAATGACTTCCCCCATCAGTAATGATAACTTTTGGCATCCCAAATCTACAAAATATGTTTGTTTTCAAAAATTTTGCAACACTTTGAGCATCACATCGAGGTAAAGCAACAACTTTTATCCATTTGGATACATAGTCCACTACTAACATAATATATAAATTTCCAAAAGATGGTATAAATGGTCCCATGAAATCTAATCCCCAAACATCAAATATTTCAACTTCTAGCATATAATTGAGGGGCATCTCATTTTTTTTAGAAATATTGCCTACTCTTTGACATCCATCACAAGTTTTGATATAAGCATTAATATCTCAAAAAATTGTAGGCCAATAAAATCCCAATTTTAGAATTTTGTATGCTATTTTAGCAACGCCAAAATGTCCCCCAAAATCAGATTTACAACATTTTTAGATAACTTCAGAAGTTTCTTCTAATGGTACACATCTTTGAATGATCAGATCCTTTCATTGTTTATATAAATATGGTTCATCCCAAAAATAAGTCTTAACTTCAAAAATAAATGTTCTCATTTGTTGGTATGTCATTCCATAGTGTTTAAGATCACTAACAATATAGTTAACAATGTCAACATACCACGAAACATGCTAGTTATTTACAGTGAAAAATTTTTCATTTGGAAAATGTTCATTAATTTCTTTTTCAAAACAGAGTGATTTTTCTAATTCAAACCTGAAAAAATGATCAACAATTTGATTTTCAGTTCCCTTCCGATTTATTATTTCAAAATCAAATTCTTGTAAAAGAAGAATCCATTTTTTAAGTCTCGATTTAGTATTATTCTTTTTCATTAAGTACTTAATAACAAAATGATCTGCAGGATATCAAACGTAATATTTTTCAAAAAATTTCAATCAAATATGATCTAAACCTTAAAAAGTCGTGAAAGTTAGTCAACAATTAATTAGTAAACTCTTTTTTAGTTGTTGTATAATTAATTTGAATTTTACTAGCATAGTAAATAACTTTGAAAATTTTATCATATCTTTGTCCTAAAACAACTCCAATAGCATAATAACTTGCATCAAACATAAGTTCAAAAGGTTTTCCCAATTTGGTGAAATTATAATAAGTGCAGTGATTAATTTTTCTTTTAATAATTTATAAGCTTTTAGGCATTCCTCATCAAAATTTAAAATTGCATCTTTCTCCAGTAAATGACATAAAGGGTTAGCAATCTTAGAAAAGTCCTTAATATATCGCCTGTAGAAACCAGCATGTCCTAAAAAACTCCTAATTTCCATTACATTTGTTGTATAAGGTAAATTAGCAATCACTTAAATTTTAGCAGGATCTACTTCTATACCATTTTCTGATATTTGATGACCTAATACAATTCCTCCTGCTA
>NW_018164729.1:80718-82679 GCF_001263595.1 Phalaenopsis equestris | reverse complement strand
CATGCACTATCTGAAATAAGGTAGATAATTCCAACATCTAACCACTTTAAAATTTCTTTCTTAACAACCTCTTTCATAACAAGATTTAATCTCCTTTGTGGATCAGCCCTGGGTTTGTAGTTTTCTTCCAGATTAATTCTATGCATAAAAATTGAAGAACTTATTCCTTTAATATCGACAATTATCCATCCGAAGGCTTTCTTAAAATTTTTTAGAATTTTCATTAGTTTTTCTTCTTCTTCCTTTGTTAACTTCGAGGAAATTATAACAGGTAAAGTAGAGGAATCTCCTAAAAAGGAATATTTTAAATGTTCAGGAAGTAATTTCAACTCAAGTTCTATAGATTTTCAATAGATGGATAGAATGATTTTTCTTTGTCTATCGTGTCTAAAATCTCAAAACTTTCTTGAACATAACTTGAATCTTCCTTAAAAAGGTTTACACATTGATCTAATTCCTCTTCTTGGTCGTGTTCCAAATCTTTTTCTTTAAATTTTTCTTCATAAGTAGTCTTGAAATGGCATTCTCTCAGATATCTTATAACATCCATTCTATAACATTCATCATCTTTACCTTTTGCAAGTTCATTAATTTTAAAATATTTAAAGTAACAGTTTGATCATTGACGGACATTATTAATTCTCCTTTCTGCACATCTATCTTTGCTCTTCCTATGGCTAGGTAAGGTCTCCCCAAAATGATAGATATCTCTTTATCTTCCTCCATATCTAGCACAATGAAATCAACAAGAAAGATAAATTGATCCACTTTCACTAGGACATCTTCTATAACTCCTTTAGGATAGGTTATTGAACTGATCTGCTAATTGTAGAGTTATAGTAGTAGGAAATATTTCTCCTAATCCCAATCTCTTAAATATTGATAATGGCATAAGGTTAATGCTTGCACCTAAATCACATAAAGATTTCCCATAAAATCTGTCTCCTATTGCACATGGAATTGTAAAGCTATCAGGATCTTTAAACTTTTTAGGAAGTTTCTTCTGAATAAAACACTGCACTCCTCACTAAGTGCAACAGTCTCATTATCTTCAAACTTCCTTTTCTATGTTGAGAATATCCTTCATAAACTTTACATAACTTGGCATTTGTTTTAAGGCTTCAGCAAATGGAATATTGATTGTAAGCTTCTTAAATATTTCTAGAAATTTTGAAAATTGCTTATCCAACTTCTTTTGTCAAAGTCTCTGAGGAAATGGAGGTGGTGGTTTTTCTAAATCAATTTTTGGCAAATAAATAGGTCTTTCAAAATCTTTCGGAGCGACCTCTTTTGATTCTTCAATTTCTTCTCTCTTTACTTCAATCTCTTTTTGACTTTTTGAACTGAACCCTACCTTTCAACTCTCTTCCACTTCTAAGTTGTACAGCCTTAACTTGCTCTTTATTCTGGTCCTTTGGATTTGATTCAGTATTACTAGGAAGTGTTCCTTGGGATCTATTACTTAATGAACTTGCGATTTGCCCAAGTTGATTCTCAATATTTCTAATTGTAGCTCCTTGACTTTGTAACTGATTACCCATTTGTAACACCACTCCCTCTATGTGTTACTGTTGATTCCTAGAGGATAAGTAGATCTATAATTATTATTCCCTTGGTTGTTCCAGTTTCCTAATGGGTTTACTTGGTTGTTCCCCCATTGCTGATTATTACCACCTGAATTGTTATTCCAGTTAAAGTTGGGATGGTTCTTCCAACCTGGTTATAATAATTAGAATATGGGTTATTCTGCTTATTATTTCTGGCATTCAAAGTCTCTAATGCTGTTTGAGAATATGGATTCTGGCCTAATGGATTCTCTTCAATCATGGAAATTGGTTGAGAAAAATTCATTCCAAATCGGTCTAACTTTCTTGAAATTGCAGCAACTTGAGTTGCTAACATAATAAATGCATCAGTTTCATGAATATTGGCTACTTTCTTAGGATGTACTCTCTTAGAAG
>NW_018164729.1:79299-80708 GCF_001263595.1 Phalaenopsis equestris | reverse complement strand
GATTCACCCTCTCAGAAGGCCATTAAAAATTATTGGTAGTCATCTCTTCAATTAAAGCATAAGCGTCATGAAATAGTTTTGACATCAAAGAACAACCAGCAGTGACATCGATAATGGATCTAAGATAACCAATTAATCCATTATAAAAGGTTTGAATTATTAACCAATCTGGTATAGCATGGTGTGGACACTTTCTTAAGATTTATTTAAATCATTCTCATGCTTCATAAATAGCCCCCCTTCAAACTGATTAAAAGATGTAATATCATTTCTAAGCTTCGCAGTTTTTTATGGTGGAAAATATTTAGCGAGGAATTTTTATGCTAAATCACCCCAAGTTCTGATAGATCTAGGTGCTAACGATTTCAAACCTATCTTAGCTTTATCCCTCAGTGAGAAAGGAAATAACCTAAGTCTTATAACATCATCTGAAACACCATCGTATTTAAATGTAGCACACAATTTTAGAAAATTGGTAAGATGTAAATTTAGATCTTCAGCTGGTGATCCTCCAAATTGATTATTTGATATCATTTGGATAACATCAGGTTTAAGCTCAAATGAATTAGCCACTACAACAGGTTTTTGAATACTACAATGAAGTTCATCTACAATAGGGTTGACATAATCTCTTAAAGGTCTAAACTCTTGATGAACTTCAGCATTTTGATTATTTTGGTTTGACATTTCTGTAATTTTTTTGGATTTTTCAAGATTTTAAATTTTTTTGGTTTTTTTGATTTTTCTAATAGTTCTTTCTAATTCAAAATCGTAGGGCACTAGTCCATCTGAACCTGAACTACGCATACACTAACATAAAATGAAATAAAATAAAGTAAAACATACAAAATAAGATACAATATTTAAAGTTTAAATAAGACTTTCTAAAAATAAAAATTTACTTAATTTTCTTCCCCGGCAATGACACCAAAAACTTGATCCCGGCTTAATGCTTATGCACAATATAACAATAGTTCTGATGGTATTTTTCACTTATATTTCTTTATTTTGCAACAAAACCAAAAAATTGATCCTGAAGAAAAATAAGAATTTAACTTTTTAATTTAGATATATTTATATTAGGATGCTACGCAAGCATACGTATCGTTATCAAGTAATATAAAACTTTTTGATCAAAACCTGAATATCGAACCCACAGAGAAGATTATGCAATATGCATTTTTTTGGAAAGTTTTTCTATTTTTCAAAAGATAATTTCTTAAACTAAAAATAATTTTTGCAGGAATTTAAAATTTAAGTATTTTTTGTATTTTTGATATTTTAACAAAACAGTAACAACTTAAAAAGATAACTAAAGTTTTTGTAGAAGAAAAGTACTTAATATGAAAATATCTTTCTTTTTATCATGAATCAGTAATAAGTATAGGAATTCTATTGTAGGAATTCTA
>NW_018164729.1:73325-79054 GCF_001263595.1 Phalaenopsis equestris | reverse complement strand
CACTTTAAATTCCTCTAACTCTACTTTTCCCAATGATTATTTTCCTATTTTTTTGCACTCAATCATATGAACTATATTCTCATTCATACAATCTCATGTGATTCTTTCAAATTTTTGACTGAGACAATACCAAGCCCTCTCTTATATGTTCTCACAATAAATTTTAACATCTGGATTGGCCAAATCAAGAAGTAAATGAAGTGTAAGAATTTAAATCATCACAACTTCTTATAACATTGAGGATCAATACTCTAGGCAACTTTCATCCAAAACTTAATTACTTATCATTTTAAGAAGAAAGAAAAAGAAAACTACTCAGAATCCATGGGGAAAACAAAACCACACTTTAATTTAAAAGAAGAAATCATTGTCAAACCAACAACAAGTCTCAATTAAAACCAAAAGTAGTCTAAAACAAAAACATAAAAACTTATCTCAAGTCCTCCACCAAACTCTTGAAGTTTCATTAATCTTTTCTCTTTTACAATCACTCAAAACAAAATAACAAAAAGGATAAAGTAAATAAAAAGTGGTTCCTAAAAATCTCTGAACTAACTCCCTAGAGAAGAACTTTCAAAACTTGCCAATATTTTCAGGACTCTTTTCTAAGTCGTCTCTTCTTTCTTTTATAGTTTTCTTAGAGGTGCCTTGGGATCTATTCAAAATGTGTCTTGATTTGATTTATTTGCCCAAGAGATGCACCCTTTCATGATAATTTTCGTCCATGGTGGTTACAACTACTCAAAAACCTCTTTAAAATTCATGAAAACCAATTTTAATCATCTAGTAGTTGCCACTGACGCTTAAGCACATCTTGCACCGCACACTTGCGCTTAGGCACGGCCTTCTCTGTTTAACCGGCGCGTAAGCGCCCGATCTCGCGCTTAGCGCCGGATCTGACGCTTAGGCGCCAAAACTCTTTTGCACAATTTTTCACCTTTTTGCTCCAAATTTGATTCTTATTCACTCCATTAAGCATTTTTTCCATTTTTTCTTGTATCTATAATAAAAACACAAAAATACCTTTCATTAAAGCGCAATATCTAAAAAATAAGTGTAAAAATGTGTCTAAAAATACTATATATTTTAGGTGTATTACTAGCCATGCTATTGAGCTCAATTGATTGATCCATTTAATGTAGATGATTGTCAAAGAGGGTTTATAGAAGAATTAGAGTGGTTTTGAGTTAATTTAGAAGTTTAATTTGGAGGAATTTGGTCTTTTAGTCAATTTGTGGGTGTTGGTTTGGATTTGGGTTTAGGTTGAGCTATGGTTGGGCTACGTCCAAATTGATGGCTTAAAATTATTTATGGGAATGCCATAAAGAGTTTTCAACATCATTTGAGTGTCATTTTTAGGGTTAGGACATTCAATTTGGTGGAATTTGGGCATGTAGATAAATTGGGGAAAATTTGGGGATTTTGAATTTTGGTTGAAATTGGGTGGAATTGAGGCATGATCAAGGCCAATTGAGGGATCAATTTGATTATTAGGAATTTTAGGAAGAGTTTGAGATCCAAATTGAGGCAATTGGTTGGGCTATGGGGTTATATTGGGTGAGATTGGGTCATATGGTCAAAATTGGGGGTTTTTGTTTGGATCAAAATTGAGCTCAAATCATGGGTTAATTAAGCTTGAATTTGGATTAAAATGATAAAAAGAATGATGAGTTTGAAATAGTTCGAAATGATTTTTTAACATACTTGGGAAGTTTTGAGTAATTTTGGGAATTTTAGTCAAATTTAAGGTTTGGGGTGAAAGGCTAAGTTGGGTACTTTGGTGAAAGTGAGGTGCCAACCACCCTATTTGAGCTATGGACCAATGGAATCCTCTACTTTGGGTCCTCCATATACTGGTCTTAGCTAGACCCTAGCCTAGGGCTAGTGGGTCTAGGGGACCATGTACATGAGTATCCCAAAAGATGAAGGGATCAAAGCCAACAAGTTTGGGTTCAGGGTTATGAGTGGGATGTGGTGTGAAAGTGAGTGTAAGTGAGTGAACTAGCTCTAGACCAACACTCAGGGTCAACCCTAAGGCCAAGTAGTCTATGGGGATGCCCCTTGAGCTAGAGGATAGAACCAATATGTGGAACTTCAAGTTGGTCAAAGAAGAGTTCATAATTTATAATTGTGAGGGTTTCTTTTCTAGTCTTATAAGAATAGTCAACAAGAAAGTCCTATGGCTAGACCCTAGGCTACTAAGGAAGAAACTAGACCTCAACCAAAAGTGAGGTCAATAAATGGATCCCCAATAGGTGTGGTGTGCCGGACAAGCAAACTGTGCGTATTGGCGTTGACCGACGAGACCAACAAAACCAACACAGACTTCTAAGTCAACAGACCTAGAATAAAGTGCATAATTAAGTGAGAGTTGTTTTTGCTAAGGAGTAATTGATACTCTCGCTAAGGAAAAGAAAGGAGATTTCAAGGACAATTGTTAGGCAAAATGACAATCCCAGTGAAGACTTGATTTGAATTGAATATGTCAAAGAAAGTTTAAATTTCAATTTAAAATTTTAAAGAAATGGAATTATGCACGAGGAAACCGAATTGAATGGAAAACACAAGCGCAGAAAAGGAAATAGGGTGTCAAAGCCTATCCTGAAAGTAAGAATGAGAATACGACGTCTAAGCCTACCCTGAAAGAAGAATCTGAATTTGAATATCAACCTCAAAAAAATGGATCAGAATTTAGGTACTGGCCACGAAAGTGTAGATGGGAATAGGACATTTAAGCCTACCCCAGAAGGAGAATCGTAATTTAGGTACCGACCTCAAAAGGAGGGAATCAGAATTTAGGTACCGATTGATGCGGGATTCAGGAAAATTAATATTAAATTAATAATAATGATGCAACCCAAATAATAATGTAACTTTAATGAAAATAATTTATCTTTAAAACCTCATTTAAAGTCCCAATTCCCTTTTACATATAACGCAAATATACGTATCGTTCAAGTAATACAGGGCTCTAATGGAGTCCTAGATATCAATCCCACAAGGAAGCTGGAAATATATATAAGCTAGCTATTTATATTCTATTACAAAATAAAAATAAAAACGAAGTAAAGTATAAAGTTTGAAGTTAAACTACTTAAGTGAAATCCAACTAAATATGTAGATGTACGACTATAACAAGTAAATTAAACTAGATGCTAAACTTTCAAAAGTAAATTACTGAAATAAAATAAAGGTTTTTGTTAACGAAAAGTTCAAGTATGAGAAAATATCCTTCTCCTTTACAATGAAAATATGGCTTGTGAAGAAATTGAAATCATTTGAAAAATATATTTAAAAACTGTTTTGTGTCAAATAGGAGCAATCCTATTCTCTACCCTCTCCCAATCGCTATAAAGAACATTGACTAATCCAAAGTTTGGTCTCTAATTCTGTGGTTAGGCTGGGAGGATACCGACTGTCACTGCAGAGCTCCCACTACTTCCTCATCTGAGGGCTAACATGCTCACATTAGTTTCCAATCAACTGAACAATCAACTGAACCAAATCAACTGAACCAAATTGGGTATTCTAATATGTCACCTTAAAATCATCCAATTTTACATCCAATGAAGTACATTTCCCTATTTATTTGCACCCAATTTCATGGATGAAATACCCTCCCATGAAATCAAATGTATTTCTACCTTTGTTGTAGAAATCATATCCCGTTTTCAAAACATATTTTTATCAACACATTTTAACTGTTCAATTAGCCAGATCAAAAAGTAAATGAAGATTGGAGTTTAAATCATCACAATTTATTGACATTTAAAATAGTAGAAAAAAAATCAATTCTTCACAAAATCGTTTCTTCAAAATAGGGAGAATGATAAAGAAGACTACTCACAATTCATGAGAAGGATATGATAAAACACAGATTTCATATATTAAAATAAGTTTACAAACAAAAGAAATAAAAAATACAACTTAACACACAATCCTTCCCAAGAAAATCCATAGTCCCTCTTTACAATCGCTTCCAATTCTCTCTTAGAAATGTAATGAAGAAGAAATCTGTCACCTTCCCTCTCCTCTTACAACTTTAGAAGAAAACCTTCTCTTCTCTCTCTCTAACTCACGCCCATTTTCTCTCTCCTTCTCGTCACACTCTAGAAGTCCCCCTTCATTTTAGGCTGCTTCCTGTCAAAAGAGTTTCAATTTTCCTCCAAAATTTAAAAGTCAAGACTTTGAATTTCAAAAGATGAGCCTTCTTGATCCAAGAGTCAAATCCCTTCAAATTGGAACCTTCCATAGTATCTAAATAAATTGAATCACTCCATGGGGTGTTTAGAACAAGTGTCCCTTTGAAATTTTAAGCAAAATTTGTCTCAAACTGGCTTAATTTTAAAATGTCGCGGCTGGCGCATCATGTGCCAATCTGGTGCATCATGCCCCAGCACTATGGATTTGGCGCATCATGCACCAAACCCTAAAATTGTCTGTTTTTGCTCCAAATTTTGCTCCTTTTGCCATTTTTTCCCCAAATTCCTAAAAATGATATACCTGCAACAAAAACACAAAAATACATTTCTTTAAAGTGCAATATCATCAAAAGTAGGCATAAAAAGGGTACTCAAAATAGTATATTATTTTTGTGTATCAAAATACCCCAAACTTAAATGTTTCTTGTCCTTAAGTGACACTTAAGAAAAACATTTAATAACTTAGGTTCAAACTCCATCTCTAAGAATATTTAGTAATCAAATTTAAGATTTTTTAATCTTTAGAATTACAATTTGTCATGCTAAGGACCTTTAAAACATTCATATAAAAAAGAACTTCATAAAAACTTTACTTGAAATGCTACTAATACTTCAATACAAGTTTAGAAAGTGTAATAAAGCTTCTTCCTTAAGTTGATTCAAGTGAAGCCAATTTTTGATTAGGCATCTGATCTAGAAGCTGCTTATATGCAATAGTATAACAATAATTCTGATTATATTTTTCACTTATATTTCTCTATTTTGCAACAAAACCAAAAACTTGCTCCTGAAAAAAAACATAAAAATTTAACTTTTAATTTATATATATTGGGATACTATGCAAGTATACATATTGTTATCAAGTAATATAAGACTTTTTTATTAAGACCTGGACCTGAATATCGAACCCACAGGGAAGATATGCAATATGCACTTTTTGGAAAACTTTCTATTTTTAAAAAGAGAATTATTTAAACTAAAGACATTTTTGCAGTAAATAAAGTTTAAATATTTTTGGTAATTTTAATATTTTGAAAAAAACAGAACGAACTTAAAAAGATAACTTAAGTTTTTGTAGAAGAAAAGCACAAAAATATGAAAATATCTTTCTCCTTATCATGAATTAGTAATAAGTATAAGAATCTTGTTGTGGAAGCATGCATATTTTGGTGTGCCAAATAGGAGTAATAATATTCTTTACCCTTACTAGAGATGGTATAAAAAACATTGCTAATTCAAGGTTTGAATAGTTGAGTTTGAATAGTTCTGAAGACAGGCTAGGCAGGGAAGATACTAGCTCTCACTCTAAAGTTCCCTTGATTCCCTCTACCTGGGGACTAACATCTCGTAATAGAACCTAAAATAATAAACCAAGTTGGGGGCTTTAATCTGTCACTTTAAGGTCCTCTAACTCTATACCCTTTAATGAATATTTCCCTATTTATTTTCACTCAATCATATGAACTACATTCTCATTCATACAACCTTATGTGATTCTTTCCAATTGTTGACTGAGACAATACCAGC
>NW_018164729.1:72622-73146 GCF_001263595.1 Phalaenopsis equestris | reverse complement strand
TACAACACTCTCAATATAAAACTAAAATAAAAAGGATAAATATGTGGTGCCTGAAAGTCTCTCCAACTAACTCCCCAATTTTAGAATTTTCAAAACTTTCCCAGTACTTTCAGGACCCCTTTCAAAGTCTCAATCTTCCTTCTTTTATAATTCTCCAAAAGGTGTCTTGGTTTCTCTTCAAAATGTATCTTGATTTGATGTATTTCCCTAAGAGATGCATACTTTTGCAATAATTTTCATCCATGGTGGTTGTAACCACCTATTAGGCCAATAAGTGCCTAAAAAACCTCTTTAAAATTTAAAAAAACCAAATTTACTAATCCAATAACTACCACTGGCGCTTAAGCGTGGGGCCTCTGACAGTTAGGCGCGACCTTCTCTATTTAACTTGTGCTTAGGCGCCAAAATAATTTTGCACATTTTTCACCTATTTGCTCTAAATTTGATCCTTTTTCACTCCTTTAAGCATTTTTCACCTTTTCACCTGTACCTGAAAGAAAAACACAAAAATACCTCCCATTAAA
>NW_018164729.1:67368-72442 GCF_001263595.1 Phalaenopsis equestris | reverse complement strand
TCCAATTTAGAAAAAATATTCAGTAAATGAGACCAACTTAAAGTTTAGAAATCTTTAATGTTAAGAAAGATGAAAATATGAGTTCCTATCTAATTCAAAAATATTGTAAGTCTTCCAAATTTAGAATTTAGTTCTTTTATTATCTCCACATAAAAATTTTTATTAAGAATAATTTTACTTATTATATTATATCTATAAGCTTAAAGATTTTCTCAAGTTTTATACTTTAAAAAGATCAAATGTAGAACTAATTTTTGATTAGACACTAATCCTCAAGCTTCTCCTCCCTCACATTTTCTTCTTCTTCTTCTTTTTTTTCTTTTTCTTTCTCTTTTTGTTTTCTTTTTCTTTTTCTTTTTTTTTTATTTTTTTAGGAAAGGATTACTATATCTACATAGGCATTTAATAATTTTGAATTCTACTTTTCCTTTCCTAAAGCAAAGTCTTAATACAAAACTGTTACTTATAAATATAATAATAGCTTTAAAAATTATTTTTAATAAAAGAAATTTAAGTATTAAAAATAAAATTCTAAATTTTTAAACTTTTCAAAAATACAATATTTATTACTAAAGATAGTTACTTATATTAATCATTTTCTACACTAAAAACTTTTAACTTAAATTTTTTCCTCATTACTCAAAATTTTAATTAAATTCTCTTACTCATTTCTAAAATCAAAATTTTACTTCCCTAATATAACTTCATATACATGATCAATTTTTCTTTTCAAATCAAATTCACTTGTAGTTCATTTGAGAATAAATAAAATTAAAATTTTGAAAATACTTTTCATCCCCCCCAAACTTAAATTTTTAACAATTAAACAGTTTAACATCAAATATATATAAGCAGGAATGAAAATTAAAATAACTGCTAACAGGAATTTTTATACCCTAATGATACAAGTATAAAACTAAAAACAAGAGTAAAATTAATTTTGATCAAGTTTTCTAATATTTTCATTTCAATTCAACATTTAGAGATTCAATAGACTTCTAAACAGAGGGTATAAACATAAACACAAACTAACACACTAACTTGACTTCACAATCTCAACATAAAAACAAACTCACAAACATGATAAAAGAAAAAAACAGGGCAGTAGTTTCTGAATTTAATATTTAAGATGTAAGTTAGCAAGATTTTCATCTTTTCAAAATACATAGAATTAAGACATAGAATTAAGAAAGACATAGAATTAAGTTAAGTTCTAAATTAACTAAATCACAAAACTCACAACACTTACGAATTTTAAAACAAACGACAAACGACTAACTAACACAAACATCACAATAACAATAAAATACAAAAGTCCAAAACACAATACATAGTACATACGATTACAAAGATGCAAATGTAGCAGTATCACCCCACATAGTCCACAACATAAAAATAAACAACACATCACAAATCTCAGGTCTAAAGCACATAGTTTAACACATATTACAAACATAAAAATCTCTTAATTCTACTCCTCATCTTTTGAATCACCGCTATACCACTTTTCTGCAGGCTCATAATTAGGATATCGAGGATATGGAAGAAATTGCACTCTTGGGTCACCCCTAATTAGGTTCTCCAGAGATGAGTGAAATTTTTCTTCATAATCACTCTTTCTCCTACTATACCTATCAGTATGCTCTGCAAAACACTCTAAATTCTGAACTTTACCAGTGACAAAATTAATATGATCCATCATAGAACATTTCCATAAATTTTATTACTTTTGTGATTTTTATTAATTTTTAATTATTTAAAAATTCAAAATAGGCTAAAAAAATGAAGTTTTTATTTTATTTATAATTTTATTTTTAAAAAATTCCACTGATCACAGAGAACTCCCAAAGCTAATTTTTATGATTTTTTGAGTTGTATTTTAATTTTAAAAATCATTTTAGTGTCAAAATGACATTTAACTTAAAAAATCAATTTGAGTAATCAAATGAGCTCCAAATATTTTAAAATTTTTTTGGGGAGTTCTTTGAACTTCAAATTACAGTGGAGATTAAAAATCAAGACATTTAGATGTTTATATTTCCCAAATTAATTTTCTTTTTGTTTTAGAGTTTTGTGAGAGTTAAGTGTATTCTTAATGACTTAGCTCATGAAATATTTTACAAAGGGTTCTCTTGTTACAATAAACCTTCCAAAATTTCTTCGGATTTTTCTAAGCAACATGCTAATTATTATGATTAATTTATGTAAAGAATAGACATAAACTTGAAAAATATGGATCTCTGTCTAGAGGTCTTCTCTAACCTTGAAAAAAATCAGGGAATATCCCCCAAGACAGAGGCAACAATGTAAAAGATGCAATATCATTTCTAAACTTCACAGTTTTTTTATGGTGGAAAATATTTAGCAAGAAATGTTTGTGCTAAATCACCCCAAGTTATGATAGATCCAGGTGCTAACGAATTCAACCACATCTTAGCTTTATCCTTAAGTGAGAAAGGAAATAACCTAAGTCTTATGACATCATCTGATACACCATCATATTTAAATGTAGCGCACAATTCTAGAAAATTTGAAAGATGTAAATTTGAATCTTCAGTTGGTGATCCCCTAAACTAATTATTTGATACCGTTTGGATAATAACATGTTTAAACTCAAATTAGTTAGCCACTACAGTAGGTTTTTGAATACTACAATGAAGTTCACCTACAATAGGGTTGACATAATCTCTTAAAGGTCTAAACTCTTGATGAAATCCAACATTTTGATCATTTTGGTTTGCCATTTATGTAATTTTTTTGGATTTTTCAAGATTTTTAATTTTTTTGGTTTTTTTTGATTTTTCTAATAGTTCTCTCTAATTTAGAATTGTAGGGAACTAATCCTTTAGAACCTGAACTACGCATACACTAACATAAAATAAAATAAAATTAAACACACACAAAATAAAATAAAATAACTTAAGGTTTAAATAAGACTTTCTAAAAGTAGAAAATTTCTTTTAAATCAATAGATTCTTTACAATTTTCATTTCATTTCCCTGGCAACAGCGCCAAAAACTTGATCCCAAGACTGCTTATATGCAACAATATTGTAACAATAATTCTGATTATATTTTTCACTTATATTTCCTTAATTCGCAACAACACAAAAAACTTGATCTTGAAGAAAATTAAGAATTTAACTTTTAATTTATATATATTGGGATACTATGCAAGTATACATATTGTTATTAAGTAATATAGGACTTTTTTATTAAGAACTGAATATCGAACCCACAGTGAAGATATGCAATATGCACTTTTTGGAAAACTTTCTATTCATAAAAAGAGAATTAATTAAACTAAATACATTTTCACCGTAAAGAAATTTTAAATATTTTTGGTAATTTTAATATTTTGACTAAAATAGAACAAACTTAAAAAGATAACTTGAGTTTTTGTAGAAGAAAAGCAGTAAATATGAAAGTAATTTTCTCCTTATCATGATTAGTAATAAGTATAGGAATTCTGTTGTAGAAGTATGCAAATTGTGTTGTGCCAAATAAGAGTAATAATATTTTTTACCCTTACTAGAGATGCTATAAAGAACATTGGCTAATTTAAAGTTTGAATAGTTATGAAAGCCGGCTAGGCAGGGAAGATACTAGCACTCACTCTAGAGTTCCTCCGATTCCCTCTACCTGGGGGCTAACATCTCATATCAAAACCTAAAATAATAAACCAAGTTGGGGGCTTTAACATTTCACTTTATAGTCCTCTAACTCTACACCCTTCAATGAATATTCCCCTATTTATTTGTACTCAATCATATGAACTACATTCTCATTCATACAACCTCATGTGATTCTTTCTAATTGTTGACTGAGACAATACCCGCCCGGTTCCTTACATGTTCTCACAATAAATTTTAACAACTAGATTGGCCAAATCAAAAAGTAAATGAAGTACATGGTGTCAGCGTTATTTCGGGAGTTGGTTTGTTAGGTTGCCCGTAAGAAGTTGTCGGTCGCTGGAATCGAAATCCCGTCCCCCGCTTTGGAAGGACATTGAAGTATGAAAACAAAGTGACCTCATATTTTTCGTAGTTTTGAAATGAAAGAGTACTGTACCTCAAATCCTGTATCTATCCCGAAGGATAAACTCAAGAATTGAGGATGAGGCTCGATCAAATAAACTAAATAAAGTATGACGTCCGTTTGGACTGCGAAACCTTTGTATTTGCGGACAAGTTCCCCTATTTAATATAAAAGATTAAATAGGGTTTATATTAAGTTGGGTTCAGACATGCTTCCTATAAGGGCAAGCCCTTATTGTTAATTACATCCTAAATGACCAAAGTCACTTAAGAAGACTCTCGATAAAAACCAGGAAATATTATCTTCAAGGAATTTCAAAGGGTAGGACTCTTCAACGAAATCAGACATAGAGGTGTGCAAGGGGATTGGTTCAAATTTGGAACATTTTATTGTAGAATCTAAAGAAAGAAGAACTAGGGGATGTCATGGTTCCAGAGGCGAACCTCGGTGACTTCCCAAGCTATCCTATGTTTGGCTTCAACTTTGAGAAGAAGTATTTAGGTGTTTCATCCTGCCAATTTTATTAGTTAGGGCTTACATTCGTGTGAAATAACCTGGAAGATATGAGGATTTAGGTCGTGGCAAACGACAACCTCGGAATCCTAAGACGAGTTATGGCTTATATTGTATAGCAAGGCTATGCAAAGGCCTAAAGATAAGGTGAGGATTTACGTTGCATAAAAAAACAACCTCGAAGTCCTATGGCTTTGTTGTTTAAGTCTAAGGAAGGAAGATTGGTTTAGCTGGTGAAGATATGTTTTGCGGTTGAAGATGGCTGAGCTGCCCACCATGCTAGCTTCAACCTCCTGCCGAGACGAGTTTGGGTTATCTAGTGTGTCAAGTTATAATATTAAATCAGGTGGCCCTATGGTTGAAGTTCTTTATGTTTTATGGGGGTATATTAAAGTTGATTAGAGCGTCACCAGTTAGGATCCTACGGTTCCCTCGTTCCGGCATCACTATTTTCTATTGGATTCACTTAGTCCAAATGAACTTACTAAACCCAACTTAATGAGTTCCATAATTTCATTTAAACC
>NW_018164729.1:61751-62376 GCF_001263595.1 Phalaenopsis equestris | reverse complement strand
TCACAGCAATTTAATGCAAATGTTCTTGGATTTGGCAAAGATATCTTAAGAATGTGCATTTTTGGAAGTAAGATCCCTTAATTTAGGGGACCTTTGTTCCATGGCTTGATTTAGGTGGTTTTATGGTGTTTGGACTGGTCACTAGGTCCAACTAATGGCTGTGGTGGAGTTAATTTGGTGGCTTTAAGGTGGTTAGGTCACATTTAGTGCATGGGTCCAAGTGGGAGCAAATGACCAAATCTTGAGTTTGGGCTAAGCTAGACATATCAATTGGCCTAATTGATTGTTGCATTTGGTGTAGATGATCATAAGGAACAACTTTGGTGAAGGATGTAAGTGGTTTTGAGCTCAATTACAGGGTCAATTTGAGGGAATTTTGAACTTTAATCAATTTGGTCATGTTGGGCTAGGCTTGGGTCTATATTGGGTTAGCCTTGGGCTAAGTCTAAATTGATTGTTGCAAATGGTCAATAGGGACCTCATGAAGAGTTTCCAATTTGAATTGGATGCCAATTTGGAGGTTAAGGCAATCAATTGGGTGAAATTTGGGGACTCAGCCAATTTGGGGCTAAATTTGGGAAATTTGGATTTAGGCCAAAATCAAATGGATTTGAGGCTTCACCAA
>NW_018164729.1:54870-61683 GCF_001263595.1 Phalaenopsis equestris | reverse complement strand
CATTTGAGTTGGATTTGGGGAAATTTGAGTCTTTAAAGGGCAATTTGGGGGTTTTAGTTAAAGATAGTTAAATTGGCCAAATTGGGTCATGTATTAGTTGAGAGAAATTAAATTGGGAATATTTAGGATTTATTGGGATTTTATGGGAATTTTTGGAATTTTTGGGATTTTGGGTCCAAGAGGGGTATTTTGGTAATTTGGGGGTGCTTTAGTGGTAAAAGGCCAAGATGGGTATTTTGGTAGATTTGAGGTACCAAGCATCACCAATAAGCCATGGACCAATGAGAACCCCATTTTGGGTCCTCTACATAGTGGTCTTAGCCAAACCATAGCCCTAGGGCTAGTAGGTTTAGGGGACCATCTACATGAGTATCCCAAAAGATCAAGGGATCTAGGCTAGAAATTTGAGTTCAGGGTTATGAGTGATTGTGGGTACAAGTAAGTGTAATGAGTGCCTTAACTCCAGACCAACACCCAAGGTCAACCCTAAGGTCCAACAATACTAAGGGTGACTCATCTTGAGTTCCCCCCACAGTGACCCCACCTACTAAGTATTTAGAGGTTGAGAGCAACATGTGGAACTTCAAGCTGAGTAGAGAAAAGTTTGGAATTTCTAGTGGTGAGGGTTCCATGTCTAGTTTTCTAGGAAAAGTAACCAGGAAAAGTCCTATGGCTAGACCCTAGGCTACTAAAGAGGAAAAACTAAACCTCAACAGAAATTGAGGTCAACACATTGATTTAAATCATCACAACTTCTTTCAACAGTAAAAATCAATACTCTCCATAACTTTCATCCAACGCTTAATTACTTATCAGTTTAAGAAAAAAGATAAATAAAACTACTCAAAATCTATGGAGAAAACAAAGCCACACTTTAGTTTAAAATTAGAAATCATTGTCAAACCAACAACAAGTCTCAATTAAAACTAAAAGTAATCTAAAACAAAAGATAAAAACTATCTAAAGTCCTCTACCAAACTCTTGAAGTTCCTTTTAATCTCTTTTCTTTTAAAACACTCTCAATATAAAACTAAAATAAAAAGGATAAATATGTGGTGCCTGAAAATCTCTTCAACTAACTTCCCAATTTTATAACTTTCAAAACTTTCCCAGTACTTTCAGGACCCCTTTCAAAGTCTCAATCTTTCTTCTTTTATAATTCTTCAAAAGGTTCCTTGGTATCTCTTCAAAATATGTCTTGATTCAATGTATTTCCCCAATAGATGCGTCCTTTAGCAATAATTTTTGTCGATGGTGGTTGTAACCATCTATTAAGCCAATAGGTGCCTAAAAAACCTCTTCAAAATTCTCAAAAACCAAATTTACTCATCCAATAATTGCCAGTGGAACTTAAGCGTGGGCCCTCTGGCGCTTAAGCGTGGGCCCTCTGATGCTCAAGCGCGGGCTCTCTGGCGCTTAGGCGCGGCCTTCTCTGTTTAACCGGTGCTTGAACATCGGATCTCGCGCTTAGGCGCTAAAACACTTTTGCACATTTTTCACCTATTCGCTCCAAATTTGATCATTTTTCACTCCTTTAAGCATTTTTCAACTTTTTACCTGTACCTGAAAGAAAAAAACAAAAATACCATCCATTAAAGCACAATATCTCAAAAAATGTATAAAAATGTGTCTAAAAACACTACATATTTTAGGTGTATCAGCTTCTCCTCACCTATTTTTTTCTTTTTTTTCATTTCTTTTTTTTTATTTTTTTTCTTTTAGGATATTTTTAATCCTTTCTTTTCTTTTTTTTTCCTTTTTCAGGTGAGGATTACTATATTTGGATAGTCTTTAATAGTTTTGAACTTCATTATCTTCTTCTTAAAGTCAAAACTCCATACCTCTCCTTACTTAATATAGTCATACTAGTTTATGATTTTCCATAAAGCCTCATTCCTTTCTTTTTACATGGAACTCTAAAATTCTTATCACTTCAAAAATACAATTTTATTTTACTAAAAATAGAAAAACATAGTCTTATCTTATCATACCAAATATCTTTAACTTTAGAATTGACCTTCAATATTAAAAACCTTTTATCCAAATTTACTATAATATTTATAAACATAAGTATAGTCATTTAAAGTTAATCTTAATATCCCAGGTCATGTTAAATAAATTTTGTAAAATATAATCACTTTAGGACAAATCAAATTTAGTTTTCTCCATTTCAAACAAAAATTTTGTTTTCCCCTAAACTTAAATTTTTAAATAATTTTAAAAACACTTTAATACAAAATTTTAGTTGGTGAAAGAAAACAGTAAATACATGAAAATAAAAACTAACCTGTAGGGGATTTCTGAACATGAAATTGGTTCTGGTATACTGCAGGTACTAACTGTAAAACTACATACAAGCTTTAAAGCATTAAATAAAACATAATATATTCTAAAGAACTTGCTGGGAATTAAAATAGAAATACTAAAACTGAAAAGTAAAAATTGAAAATACTACACATTCAATAAGCTTAAACTGAAACTAAAAACTAAAAAGTCTAAAATTAGTATTACAAATTACTGGTCCATATTATAACATAAAAATCTGGATATAACAGTCTCAAATAAAAAGTGCAACATAGTACAAACAAACACAAACAACACATAACATAAAATCAAACTAAATCTAAACTATCAGTCCTCATCTTCTTCCTCACCACCATCATCATCGTCATCTTCTTCTTCTCTTGCTTCTTCATCTTCATTGTGAATGGGAGCCTAGGTAATAAAGCTGGGGCAAGCAAGAAAGTTCACACACATTAGCCATGAAGTGTCTAACCATAGAATTTTGAAAATCTATATCATGCTGAACTCTTCTCTACTGATATTCATCATTATATGCATTCCTTGCATCTATCTCTCCCAACTGAGTCTGTATATTAATGATATCATATTGTCAAATCATGAGCTGGTTCATAACACCTTCCAAAGATGCAACACTAGAAGTAAATGCCCTTACAGCATATGTAGAGGGCATATCCCCTCTTCCACTTCTAGACTCAATAAATGATTCTAGTCTCTGAATCATGTGCTTCTCAATCGAATTCTAAGGCTATAATCTCTCTTTATTTGTATGGGATTCAACTCCTGATTGTTCACATAGAGTGAAAATCAGGACAGGATATCCCAAGCCTCTAGAAGTAGCACTGCCAGCAATACTCCGAGCGTGATGAACTATAAGTGCACCAACATCTATTGCCTTCATCTTTTGAATGCAATAGTTTAACACAATCAGCAAGATGATTTGTAGGTAAAAGTCTGGTAGAGATGAAGTGTTGCCATATTTTGGACTGAATAGTTAACATGGAAGCAGGGAAGTTAACTATCTTATTATTCTTTATTTTCCACTCCCCTGTTCCATCTATCAGTAAGGCAATAACTTCTTCTAGTGATGAATCAGTGATAGAAAAACTGGCATATTCATCAAAAAAGACATTTCTAATCCCATAAAATGCAATGATCCTTTCAGAGGTAAACTCAACTTGCATACCTCTCACCAAAATGTGATCTCCTGTGGTAAATCTTAAGTTTGCATAGAACTCCCAGACCATAAGGACGATCTCTACAGTTGTGAAGTAGCAAAATATCTCCCAATTTTTTGTGCAAATCAACCTCTAGAGCTCGCCTCCCGAGTTTGCAAACGCTCGTTTCTGGATCATTATTTTGTTCTCCAACAGTGTATTGTAACTATGTTTATCTTTAAAACTAATAAATAGTCGAGAATTGAAGTCCTCGGTTGGTCATCCTCACTTAACTCACGGAGCCATTGGAGATTCAATGAAAATCCAAATAAATTCTAAATAAATTCCAAATAAATTACTAAATCTCAGATCTAACTCCCTAAACAAGATTATTTGGTAAGTAAATTTTCATTATGAGTTTCCTTCAAGCATTTTCATCAAAAATCCCATTTTTCAGATATTCCAAAATTCATGGTGAAAATAAAAAATTTCCAAGTTAAAGTGAAGCTCTTTCTAAGAGAAAATGAAATCTATGATTTTTGGCCTCTAAATCCTTATTTATTGCCCGCAATGTGATGTCTAGACCAAGGTATTGAGGTAGAAGATGACTCAGGTAGCAAAAATGGAGGTTTCTGTGCAATTTCATGGTTTTCTAGGCTATATAGCATGTTCAGACTTTTGGTGCATAATGTGGCAATCTGGCGCATCAAGCGCCAGAGCGTATTTTTGTCAGATTTTGGTTTCTATGGAAATCAGCTCTGTACTGCTTTACATCAACCTCTATTTGACTCAAATAAACCTTTCTAAGCATAATTAAACATCAAACTAACACTAAATTTTCACAAACAACACAAAAACTCATATTTATATACGAAATACAAGTTAATACAAATAAACATTTTTCAAGCCATCACATAACAAATTCAGTGTTTTAAAGCAAACCAACATCCTAAACACTGAAATCAAAACATCAAACTTTAAAGCAATAACATAGATAGTGCAACAATGGAAAGTAATGGCAATCCAACATAACAAAACATAACAAACTAAAAAATCCAACATAACAAACTAAAAAAAATAATACTAGACAAAATGTTTCGTGCTTAACTCAACTTCAAACATCTTCTTCACTCTCATTCTCCTAAAGGTCTTCCATAGATTTGTAGTGCACATACAGATTGTAGAAGGGTCTAAATGGAAATTCATCAGTTGAATTTTCCTCCTTTTCCTTCATCAGTTGAATTTTCCTCCTCAATCAATGCATGCTTCTTGAACATATGTACCAAACCATCTTCAATACGCCTTGTATGTTCAAAATGTTCCATAAGTCTCCAATCCAGGTGATCTAGCATCTCAAAAATATTCTCAATTCCATGCATAAGATTATGCACCTCTTTCTCTATCTTTTTAATTCTCTTTGGAAGTACACTCAAGTTGTAGTAGGGCTGAATAGGTAATGAATTTTGAGATCCTTGATCCATTAATAATATTTTCATCTCCCATTCCAATGCAACTGTAGTAGACTTTAGGATCCATCGGCTTCCAAGATAATAGTACTTTCTTCCAACTTTCATAAGGTACTTGCAATTGACTGCAGAGTTGGAAAATAGTAGATGGATTTCCCAATCCTGCTGCAGATCCATTCAAGATCAAACCCAAAATTGATTTTACAATTATGGCTCCAATATCAACGGGTTTTCTAGTTTGAATACAGTAGTTCAGTATAACACTCTCCTTTGTGACCTTACTAATTTTCATAGTAGGCAGTAATTTTGAGGAAATAAAAAAATGTCATGCCTTTGAAGTAGGATTTAACAATGCTAAAGAAAAGTCACATTCCCATCATCTTGGGATTCAAAATTAGCATCTTCATCCGTAAGGTAATGGTAGAGTTCATTCATGTTGTCTCTTGTAGGGGTAAAACATGCATAATGGCAGACAGACACGTTCTCGATCTTAAACATTTCATTAATTCTCGAAACAGTGACTTGTACAAACTGCCTCGCACGTAGATCATTCCTTTGTTGATCCCATGAAGATTTGCATAAAATCCTTTCACCACAGGGACCACTACAGTGGCAGTAGTGTAGCAAAGGACTTCCCAACGCCTCTGCACAATAAATTCTTTGACTCAAGCATTTGGCGTATTGAAACCTCAATTCACAAATCCTGTCTCTTTGATAAACCTTTTCTTCACTATAACTTGATCATGCAATTTCTGTGCATCGAGACTGATGAACTTTCTTTGGTTGAAAATTCAAAATCTAGCGGAGTTTCTAGAAGAGGAAGCCATAGGAATTAAAAAGTGGTGACTCTTCCCCACTAAAATATGTCTTGGAGTTGGTTTTTAGGAGTTATTTGAAGGTGTCTCTGCAAAAAACCGCCAAAAAATGGCCATTTGAAATGTTTTAAGTCATTTTCGCCTCTGTAGCGCATCATGCGCCAACTCTTTGGAATTCAATGCATCATGCGCTAGTTCCAAAATTTGACCGTCAAAGTTTGACCGTTTCGATTTTTATCAAATAAATTCTCAGTCTTTTCACAACATTAGGCAAACAAAAGATATTTATAAACATTTTTATCAAATACACAAACTACATAAGGACATAAACATAAACATACATATAAGATTTTAAGTAAAAACTCAAAAATCAAACTAAACAATGATACATATGGGTTGCCTCCCACAAAGCGCTTGGTTTAATGTCATTTGGTTTAAGCGCTTGGTTTAATGTCATCAGCCCAACATTCCCAGTCTCATTCTGGGTGATCCAACATGATAGTCTCTTTAAAATTTGGTCTTTGACCATGTCGGCACTATTTCGGGTTGGTTTGTGGGGAGTTGGCCATAAGAAGCTGTCAGTCACAGGAATTAAAATCCCGTCGTCCACTTCGAAGGACGTTGACGTATGAAATCAAACTGACCCCATATTTTTTATAGTTTAAAATGAAAGAGCACTGTACCTCAAATCCTTTATCTATCCTGAAGGGTAAACACAAAAATTGAGGATGAGGCTCGATCAGATAAACTAAGGAAAGTATGACGTCCGTTTGGTCTGTAAAAACTTTGTATTTCTTGACAAGTTCCCTTATTTAATATATTTGCCGACAAGTTCCCCTATTTAATATAAATGATTAAATAGGGTGCTGGGTTTGGACATTTTGGACATGCTTCCTCTAAGGGCAAGCCTCTATAGTTAATTACATCTCAAATGACCAAAGTCACCTAAGAAGACGCTCGATAAAAATCAAAAAATATTATTTTTAAGGATTTTCAAATCCTAGGACTCTTCAATGAGATCGGACGTAGAGGGGTGAAAGGGGATTGGTTCAAATTTGTAACATTTTATTGTAG
>NW_018164729.1:54200-54684 GCF_001263595.1 Phalaenopsis equestris | reverse complement strand
AGGTCGTGACAAACGACAACCTCGGAATCCTAAGACGAGTTAGGGCTTATATTGTATAGCAGGGCTATGCAAAGGCCTAAAGATAATGTGAGGATTTACGTTGCATAAGCATGCAACCTCGAAGTCCTATGACTTTGTTGTTTAATTCTAAGGAAGGAAGATTGGTTTACCAACGGAAGTCATGTTTTGCTGTTGAAGATGGTCGTTTTGCACACCATGCTAGTTCCAAGCTCCTTGCTATGACGAGTTTGATTTATCTAGCGTGTCAAGTTATAATGTCAAATCAGGTGGCCCTATGGTTAAAGTTCTTTAAATTTTATGAGGGCATATTAAAGTTGATTAGAGCGACACCGGTTAGGATCCTACGGTTCCCTCGTTCCCGAACCACTATTTTCTATTGGATTCACTTAGTCAAAATGAACTTACTAAACTCAACTTAATGAGTTCCATAATTTCATTTAAACCGTGGGAAGCCTCGCTAGCA
>NW_018164729.1:53183-53998 GCF_001263595.1 Phalaenopsis equestris | reverse complement strand
TGTTTAGCATGCAAATTTGCAGGTATAAAAGTACAGTATGAAAAACACAATATGAAAGTACAAGAAAGACAACGCTAAAAATTGTAAAAGTGTACCTAACGAGTCTTCTCATTCCACCACCTGAAGCTTGAAATGCATGTTAAGGCAGTTTATGAAGAGTAGGAAAAGTAAAGTTTTGGTAATTTTCCTAACCCTATGTCATATCTTGGTGGGTCCTTAGAAGTTTAATTAAGGATCACTTTATCAAGCAAGATATATTAAGTTTAGTAGATCTCCTAGATGTCCAACAAATCTGGAGAAAGAAGCAGATCCGTGCTACTCTCTCGCAACCTAGTGGAAAATCTCGAGTTCTTTTTAAACTTATTATGTTGCTTAATAATTCATTTTATAAATACCCTTAATGCTCAGTGAACATTGAAGTCTCACTTATCCCTAAGAAAGGGGTAATTATCATTTATCATTTAATTTGAAAATTATGCGGGTGAAGACCCTTAAAGAGGCAAGTTAGTGTAATTTGAACACTTAGCCAAATTTTTAATCCTAATTGGGTTTAGTGTTGTTTCAAGGATGTTTGATTATGTTATATTTATTTCTTTAATCCTCATTTAGTCAATTTTGATTTAGCCTAAGTCACCACTAAGCCCTTAAGACCTAGGTGAGTATCTTATTTAGTTTTGAAAAGGGTTAAGCTTTAAGTGGTCATGATTCATGATTTGAATTTTATTTGAAAATCAAAATAGGGGTATTAAATTGATTAATTATTGACTTCAAAAGTCATACCACTAAGTCCATGATCATTTAATTTTAATAAACTT
>NW_018164729.1:51158-53158 GCF_001263595.1 Phalaenopsis equestris | reverse complement strand
AAAGTGAGGTTGGTTTCTACCAATTAACCCCTTGTATTTCAAACATCAAATGAATTGATTAAGATTAGAGGTTACCCATTTTCCCTTCTTGAATTAAGCCTAAATGTTAATGAAAGAAAATTCCAAAATTACACATTTGCCCTAAGGCTCTAACACTTCATAATTTGTCAAATTCAATTCAAATGACTTTAAAATTTTTATCCTACCTCATTTATGGGTCAATTAAGACATCAGAGGAGAAAATGTGATTTTTCAAAATTTATGTTATTTTATATAATTATTTTTATGCAAAAAAAGGATTTTTCAAAGAAAATTCCTAACTTGACCAAGGTAAATTATAATCCCTTGAAATTTTTACTGGACGTGAACCTAAACCAAAGAAGTCTTTGAACAAAATTTCATAATTTTTTAAATTCTCTGTTATTTATTAGAATTATTTTAAATTATGGGTTATTTAATAAAAATAAAATATTTTAGGTGGTGAAAGTTAGTTTTGTATTTTTGAAAAATCTTCCTAGGGTCAGGGGACTCAAAAGAGCAAAGTTTATAATTTTATAATTTTCTTTGATTTGTTGAAATTATTTTAGTGAAAACTCACTTCTAGCCCTTAAGAAATTATTTTAAGCTTGAAAATTCAATATCTTTATTTAGAAAGTCAAGAAAAATATTTTAATTGTTTCTAAGTGATTAGGAAGCAATTTAGAACATTTTCATGAGTTTTATTATTTTTGTGATTTTTATGAATTTTTAATTATTTTAAATATTTAAAATAGGCTAAAAATCAATTTTTAATTTTAAATAAAATTTTATTTTTATAAAATATCTCTGATTATAGAGAACTAAAAAAACTAAGTCTCATAATTTTTTGAGTTATATTTTGATTTAAAAAAAACCATTTCGGTGTCAAAAGTGACATTTATCTTTAAAAATCAACTTAAGTTATCAAATGAGCTCAAAATATTTTCAAATTTTTATGATGAGTTCTCTGTGTCATAAGTCACAGTGGAGATAAAAAATCAATTCATTTAAATGTTTTTATTTGCCAAAATTAATTATCTTAGTGATTTGGTGTTTGTAAAATTTAAGGGTATTTTAAATGAATTGACCCATGAAACTATTTCCAAAGGTTTCTCTAGTCATGTTGGACCTTTTAAATTTTTCTTAGGATATTCTAATCAATATGATAATTTTCATGATTATTTTAAAGAAATAATGTGCAAAAAACTTGAAAAATATGGATCTCTATATAGGAACCTCCTCTAACTTAAAAAAAATCAGAGGATGTTTCCCTTGACAGAGGGTACAATATGCCAAAATTTCAAGCCAAGGTGATGTGTCAATATGCATGGAGAATCAAATGATTCCAAATAGTGTATAATTAATTAAAAATAAAATAATCATAAAATGGCCTTGAAATTTATTCCACATTGTTTTCCTCTGTTCATTGAGCAAGAGGATATTTTTATTTTATTTTTGTAATTTTTCTACACAAAGTTATGGATTTTCTAAGTTTTAAGGTATTTAAATAAATATAAAAAGCCATATTTATCTATTTAAACCACGCGTCACGCGTGCCACCTCAACCTCCGACGGCTCCAAAGGCATGTGTGGCGCGCTTTGGTTGGACGCCGTCGTCCACGTAGCTTGCTGACTCGGCCCGCTGTTTATGTCCCGAAGCCCTGTCCGACTCAATCTCCTCCGTCCATTTGATACACGCTCGATCAAATGGCTTCCCGTCATCATCCCCGATAGAATGATTCTGTGACCGTCCACACTAAAACCCTAAGATCTTAGCCTAGACTCAACCAAATCACTTTGGGTTTGATCCTATGGAGTCGTCTAAGTGAGACAAACACATCCATACGGTTAATGTACCATGAAATCAAGCCTAAGTAAATGGAGAATCAAAATGAGCTCGGGAGGAGGAGAAGTTTTATAGCTTTGGCCTGAGAAGTGAAGCTTCGATCAGAGGGGATTGACATGATTGGCAGGGGCCCAGG
>NW_018164729.1:50924-51126 GCF_001263595.1 Phalaenopsis equestris | reverse complement strand
GTCTTGGTGTAAGCGTGTAAGCCCTAGGTATGAATTCGACCAATCTCGATTTCAGGTGTTGGTCTAGAGCTATGGTGGAGGCTATGTCAGTGAGTAATTGGATAAATCAAAATGAGCTCGGGAGGAGGAGAAGTTTTATAGCTTTGGCCTGAGAAGTGAAGCTTCGATCAGAGGGGATTGACATGATTGGCAGGGGCCCAGG
>NW_018164729.1:35969-50459 GCF_001263595.1 Phalaenopsis equestris | reverse complement strand
TGAGTTGGCATCTGGGTTTGATTTGGGTGAGGTGCCATGGGGGTGGCTCTCAATTTTGAGATTTTCTGGCCACTAGGCTGGCTGGCAGGCTAGGGGGAGGTGGCTAGGATCTTGGGAACCCAGAGGAATCTATCACAACAATTTCCCGGCCCCTGGGTTGGCCGACCAGCCAGGGGGAGGTGGCTAGGAGCTCAGGGAGGAATCCATCACAACAATTTAATGCAAATGTGCTTGGATTTGGCAAAGATATCTTAATCATGTGCATTTTTGGATAAGATCCATTAATTAGGGGGACCTTTGGTCCATGGATTAATTTAGGTGATTAATTTGGTGACTTCAGGGTGGTTAGGTCACATTAAGTGCGTGGGTCCACGCGAGTGCAAATGACCAAAACTTGGGTTTGGGCTAGGTTAGCCATGTCATTTGGCTCAAGTAGATATTGTTTTTGGTGCAGATGATTATAAAGAACAACTTTGGTGAAATATGAAAGTGGTTTAGAGTTCAGTTGAAGGGTCAATTTGAGGGAATTTTGAACCTTAATTCAAGTTGGTCATGTTGGACTAGGCTTGGGTCTAGCTTGGGTTAGCCTTGGTCTAAGTCTAAATTGATTGTTTTAAATGGTCAATAGGGACCTCATGAAGAGTTTTCAACATGAATTGGATGCCAATTTGGAGGTTAAGGCAATCAATTGGGTGAAATTTGGGGACTTAGCCAATTTGGGGCTAAATTTGGGAATTTTGGATTTAGGCCAAAATCAAATGGATATGAGGCTTTAAAAAGGTTAATTGATGGTTGATTTTGATGTATACCAAGGTCAATTTATGATTTATTTTGATGTATAAGGATGTTATCAAGATTTTTTAGCATTAATTGGGGCCAATTGACTAGGTTATCGGTTCAATTTGGTCAGATTATGTCATATGGTCAAAATTAGGGCTTTAACTAACTCAAAATTGAGTTCAAATCATGGACCAATTGAGCTTGAATTTGGTTTAATTTGATCATATCAAAAGTTAATTTGAGTTTAGGAATTAAATTGAGGTCAATTGAGGTCAAATTGATGGACATTTGAATTGAATTTGGGGAATTTGGGTCTTTAAAGGAAAATTTGGGGGTTTTGGTTAAAGATGGTCAAATTGGCCAAATTGGGTCATGTGGTAGTTGAGATAAATGTAATTAGGAATATTTGGGATTTATTGGGATTTTTTGGGAATTTTAATTCAATTTGGTGAGATTAGGTCATTTGGTCAAAATTCGGGCTTTAACCTAACTTAAAATTGGGTTCAAATCGTGGACCAATTGAGCTTGGATTTGGTTTAATTTGATTATATCAAAAGTGAATTTGAGTTTAGGATTGAAATTGAGGTCAATTGAGGTCAAATTGATGGACATTTGAATTGAATTTGGGGAATTTTGGTCTTTAAAGGCAAATTTGGGGGTTTTAGTTAAAGATGGTGAAATTGGCCAAATTGGGTCTTGTGGTAGTTAAGAGAAATAAAATTAAGAATATTTGGGATTTATTGGGATTTTGTGGGAATTCTTGGAATTTTGGGTCGAAGAGGGGTATTTTGGTAATTTGGGGGTGTTTTAGGGGTAAAAGACCAAGATGGGTATTTTGGTAGAGTTGAGGTACCAATCATCACCTACAAGACATGGATCAATGGAAACCCCATTTTGGGTCCTCTACATAGTTGTCTTAGCGAAACCATAGCACTAGGGCTAGTAGGTTTAGGAGACCATCTACATGTGTATCCCAAAAGATCAAAGGATCTAGGCTAGAAATTTGAGTTTAGGGTTGTGAGTGAATGTGGGTGTATATGTGTGTAGATGAGTTTAGTGAGTGCCTTAGCTCCAGACCAACACCCAGGGTTAACCTTAAGGTTCAACAGTCCTAAGGGTGACTCATCTTGAGTTTCCCCCGTAGTGATCCCACCTACTAAATGCTAGAGGTTGAGACCAACATGTGGCACTTCAAGTTGAGTGAGGAAGAGGGTAGAATTTCTAATGGTGAGGGTTCCATGTCTAATTTTCTAAGAATAATCAATAGGAAAAATCCTATGGCTAGACTTTAGGCTACTAAAAGGGAAAAAACTAAACCTCAACAAAAAAATGAGGTCAATAGACCATCAAAATAATGTTTCAATTGTGCTCATTCACTATAAATATTTTTTCAGTCTTAGGATCTTCAATATTGACGACTCCATAGGGATAAACTTTTATATCTCTGAATGACCCTTTCCACCTAGACTTCAATTTTTCAGGAAATAATTTCAATCTTGAATTATATAATAAAACTTCCTTTCCATTTATGTAATTTTTTTGGATTTTTCAAAATTTATAAGTTTCTTGGTTTTTCTGATTTTTCTAATAGTTTCTTTCTAATGCAGAATCGTAGGGACTAGTCCTTTAGAACCTGAATCACGCATACACTAACATATAATAAAATAAACTAAAACAAAATAAAATAAGATAAGATAAGTTAAAGTTTAATTAAGAATTTCTAAAAAATAGAAATTTACTTTTAAAATCAATTTCCCCCCGACAACAGTGCCAAAAACTTGATCCCTGGATAATGCTAATATGCAAAGTACAACAATAATTCAGATTATATTTCACTTATATTTCCTTACATTGCAATAAAAACAAAAAACTTGATCCTGAATAAAAATAAGAATTTAACTTTTAATTTATATATATTGGGATACTACGCAAGTATACATATCGTTATCAAGTAATATAGGACTTTTGATTAAGACCTGGATATCGAATCCACAGGGAGAATACGCAATATGCACTATTGAATAGAAAACTTTCTATTTTTAATAAAAAGATAATTATCTAAACAAAAGATAATTTTTGCAATAATGAAAATTTAAATATTTTTTGTATTTTCAATATTTTGATAGAGTAATAACAATTTAAAAAGATAATTAGAGTTTTTGTAGAAGAAAAACACTAAATATGAAAATATCTTTCTTTTCATTATGAATCAGTAATAAGTATAGGAATTCTGTTATGGAAGTATACAAATTGTGTTGCGTCAAATAAGAGCAATAATATTCTTTACCCTTACTAGAGATGTTATAAAGAACATTGGCTAATTTAAAGTTTGAATAGTTCTGAAGACTGGCTAGGCAAGGAAGATACTAGCTCTCACTCTAGAGTTCCCTCGATTCCCTCCACCTGGGGGCAAACAATCCCGTATCAGAACCTAAAACAATAATCCAAGTTGGGGGCTTTAATTTGACACTTTAAAGTCCTCTAACTCTACACCCTTCGATGAATATTTCCCTATTTATATGCACTCAATCATAGGAACTACATTCTCATTCATACAACCACATGTGATTCTTTCCAATTGTTGACTAAGACAATACCAGCCTGGTTCTTACATGTTCTCATAACAAATTTTAACATCTGGATTGGCCAAATCAAGAATTAAATGAAGTGCATGGATTTAAATCATCACAACTTCTTCCAACATTGAAGATCAATACTTTCCATAACTTCCATCAGATACTTAATTACTTATCATTTTAAGAAGAAAGATAAAGAAAACTACTCACAATTCATGGAGAAAACAAAACCACACTTTAGTTTAAAAGAAGAAATCATTGTCAAACCAACAACAAGTCTCAATTAAAACTAAAAGTTTTCTCAAAATAGAAAGATGAAAACTTATCTAAAGTCCTTCACCAAACTCTTGAAGTTTCTTTGATTCTCTTCTCTTTATAATCACTCAAAATAAAATAACAAAAAGGATAAAATAAAAGTAAAAGTGGTGCCTGAAAATCTCTCCAAACTAACTCCCCAAATGAGATCTTTCAAAACTTTCCAATGCTTTCAAGACCTCTTTCAAAGTCCCAATCTTCTTTCTTTTATAATTTTCCATAAGGTGTCTTGGTTTCTCTTCAAAATATGTCTAGATTCGATGTATTTCATCAAGAGATGCATCCTTTCGTGATAATTTTTGTCAATGGTGGTTATAACCATCTATTAAGCTAATGGGTGCCTAAAAAACTTCTTTAAAATTCACAGAAACTGAATTTACTCGCCCAATAACTGCCACTGGCGCTTAAGCGCAGAGCCTCTGGTGCTGAGGCGCGAACTTCTCTGTTTAACCAACGTTTAGACACCGGATTAACCTTTTTGCTCCAAATTTGTTCCTTTTCACTCCTTTAAGCTTTTTTTCACCCTTTTTACCTGTATCTGCAAGAAAAACACAAAAATACCTTCCATTAAAGCGCAATATCTCAAAAATAGGTATGAAAATGTGTCTAAAAATACTATATATTTTAGGTGTAACAAAATCTCCCAAACTTAAAAATGTTACTTGTCCTCAAGTGACACTTCAATCTTTAAAAACTAAATATGTATGATATGTATATGAGTTTCTTTATGAGTTACTAAAATTTTGATTTACAAATATAGCAGTCTAGTTTAGAAAAAATATTCAGTAAATGAGACTAACTTAAAGTTTAGAAATTCTTAAAGTTAAAAAAGATGAAAATATGAGTTTCTATCTAATTCAGAAATATATTGTAGATTTTCTAAATTTAGAGTTTAGTTCTTTTATTATCTTCAGTTAAAAATTTTTATTAAAAATAATTTTACTTACTATATTATATCTATAAGCTTAAGAGTTTCTCAAGTCTTATATTTTAAAAGATCAAATGTAGAACCAATTTTTGATTAGGCACTAATCCTCAAGCTTCGCCTTCCTAATTTTTTTTCTCTCCTTTTCTCTTTTTTTTTTTCTTTTCTTTTTCTTTTCTTTTCTTTCTCTTTTTATTTTCTTTTTATTTTCTTTTTCTTTCCAGGCAAGGATTACTATATCTGGATAAGCCTTTAATAATTTTGAATTCCATTTCTCCTTTCCTAAAGCAAAGTCTTGATATAAGTCTTTTACTTATAAATATAATAATAGTTTTGAAAATTATTTTAATAAAAGAAATTTAAGTATTTAAATTAAAGTCTAAATTATCTAAATTTTTCAAAAATACAATTTTTCTTACTAAAGATAGTTACTTATGTTAATCATTTTCTCATCTTAAAACTTTGTAACTTAAAGTTTTTCTTCATTACTAATAACTTTAACTAAATTTTCTTACTCATTTTTAAAATCAAATTTTACTTTCCTAATATAACTTCATATACATAATCAATTTTTTTCTTTTCAAATCAAATTCACTTGTAGCACATTTGAGGAAAATAAAATTCGAGTTTTGAAAATACTTTTCATCCCCCACAAACTTAAATTTTTAACAGATTAAACAGTTTAGCATCAGATAGATATAAGCAAGAATAAAAATTTAAAATGACATAATAACAAGAATTTTTAAACCCTAATGATACAAGTATAAAACTAAAAATAGGTGTAAAACTAATTTTTGATCAAATTTTCTATATTTTCATTTCAATTTAACATGTAGAGATTCAATAGACTTCTAAGTAGTGGGTGTAAACATCAAAGTAAACTAACACACTAACTTGATTTTACGTTCTCAACATAAAAACAAACACACTAACATAATAAAAGAAAAATATAGGGTAGCAGTTTCAGAAATTTAAATTTAAGATCTAAGTTAGCTAGATTTTTTAACTTTACAACAAATATAGAATTAAGTTAAGTTCTAAACTAAAGAAATCACAAAACTCAAAACAGTTACTACCCTAGAATTTTAAAACAAACTACTAACTAACACAAACTTTACAATACAATTAAAAATAAAAGTGTCACACATCACAATGTCTAAACAAGTACACAAACATACATGTCTCAAGTCCAAAAACATCACATCACAATTCTCACAATTCTCACTTAAATATAAAAGTCCAAACCACATCACATAGTTCAAATCAACACACCGATGCAAATGTAGCAAGCCTAGACCACAGAGTTCATATCATATTACAATCATAAAATAATAAAATAAATCTCTCAGAATAAATCTCTCAGATCTACTCTTCATCCTCTGAATCACCACTATCCAAAATTTTTGCAGGCTCATAATCAGGGTATCTAAGATATGGAGGAAATTGTACTCCTTGATTACCCCTAATGAGGCTCTCCATAAAGGAGTGAAATTTCTCTTTATAATCACTTTTTCCCCTATTATACCTATCAGTATGCTCTGCAAAATGCTCTAAATTTTGTATTCTATAAGCGGTAAAATTAATATTATCCATCATCCTCTGAAATAATTGATCTCAGGTCTCGGTAGACTCACCTCGAGATGTAGAAGCACATGAGGTAGATAATCTAGATGTAGAAGCAGCAGAGGTAGAAGCAGCAGACGTCTCCATTCCATAGCTCCGAGAAAATCCTCCTCTCCAGCAAAAAAATGAATGCTTAGAATAATTCTTCACATTTACCTTAGTGATGGGTTCTAGAGGTAATAACACTTCCTCCCAGCTATCATATTTAACTCCAGTCTGCTCACACAAAGAACAGATCAAGGAAGCAAATCCCAGACCTGCAGTTGTAACAGATGTAGCAGAACTGATGATATTATGACAGATCAAAGCTCCAATGTTGATGAGCTTTCCCTCTTGAATACAATATTTCAACGTCACTCTTTCTTTGGGCACTTCATTGAGATGATTGGTCGGAAGCAGACGAGCAGAAATGAAATAGTACTAGGCCTTTGAAGTTGCACATAACTTTGAAGTTGACAAATTTATTCTCCTCTCATTAGTGATCTTCCAAAGTCCTCTCCCAAAAGTCAAGTAAAAGATAATATCGTCTAACTCTGCTTCAGTAGGGCTATAATTTGCATAAAAACATAACGTATCAGGTGATAAATGATAAAATAAGTTGATTACCTCTGGCAAAAAAGGTACCAACTTTCCTTGAACCATAACTCGATTGTCTTCAGCTTCAGGGAGATTTGCATAGAACTCCCTCACAACAGAAATAACTGCCACGGTAGAAAAATAACAGAATTGTTCCCACTATCGGCAAACAATTAAATCTTCCATGTCTTTACCCGAATTTTTAAGACATCGCTCCTGAATTAGTTTACGTGATTGCAACACATCACTATACCGATATTGAGCTTTTGAACTAACAAATTTACTCAAATTGAAAGGGGCTTTGCCTTTGCTCCTCTTCATTCTTGGTGCCACTCTACAAATTTGATAAATTCCAACAATAACTTCAAAAATCAAGTCTAAACCACTAAACTAAACTTCCAAAAGCTTCAACTACACTTCCTATGAAATTTTCATAGATTTTTCCTCATTTTTCATCATGAATAGTGAATTTTCAAATTCTTTCAAATGTACTCAAAATACATGGTGAAAATCCAAAATTTTTGCATAGAAATAAAACCCTTACCTTAAGAAATCTGAATCAAGCAAACTTTTCTTGATTACACCAAGAAATCTCCACTTAATGGTGTGCCTTAGCTCTCAGGTTGAAGGTGACACGAGGATAAAAATGCTGATTTTAGGCTCAAATTGTCACTTTTAACCGTTCGGGGACCGATTTTTGTGGGACCGGTTTTTGTGACCCGGCGCTTAAGCGCGAGTAAGTGGCGCTTAGGTGCCTGCCTCTCGGGTTTGCTCACGCTTAAGCACGAGATGTGGCTCTTAGGCATCAGTGCATAAGTTTCAAAAGTTCTAAATTAAATTAAAATGCACTATTTGCCTAAGTAAACCACCCCTAAATGGTCTCATAGCACTTAAATGACTATTTTCAACATCCTGTAACTCTCCTTTATCTTAAAATAATCTTTAATAACTATTTCAATTAAGGCTAAAACAACACAAAATTTCACACAAACAAACTTATATTAATTCACAAACGAGTATAAATACATTTAAACACTTAGTTCTCATGCCAAATAGTCTTGGATGAGAAAATTTTAATACTAACGACTAAGAAACCATTATACATAGCTTGTGCACTTTGACTAATGAATTTTTCCTCATGGTCTAATCTTTCTTCTTCAAAATCCATCTCCCATGAAGACATCATCTTAAAATCTATCTCTCTCTTAGACCTTAGGGCTAGAAATGATATGGGGTGAAATACCTTCACTAAACCCTTCTATTTATAGGCCTAAATCCTTCTAATAACTCCTAAATGTTTAGAAACTGCCTTAGATTTTTGCTAACTTTAAGATTATTTTCCCTTCTAGAATATTAATTTTGCACATGTTTTTAAACTGCCATGCTTAAGCACCGGATTTGGCGCTTAAGCTCTAGTGCACATTTTTGCACTAGTCAACTTAACATCCAAATCATTTTAATATGTCTAGATCACTAAATAAAGTCTTAAATTCAATACTAACACATAATAGTCTCAAAAATACTACCCCAAATTTTATTATTCACACATTAAACAATCTTAATCAGACTCAAAACAACAATCGAAGCAAAAACACACTAATAACTATAGGTTGCCTCCCACAAAGCGCTTGATTTTACATTGTCAGCCCAATGTAGCCAGTGCTTACTCTGGTTGACCCAACATCATTCTACATTAAACTTATGCTGATCTCCTATAAAATAAGGTTTTAGTCTATGTCCATTAACTTTAAATATTTTCTCCGACTTAGGACATGAGATTGCTAATTTAAATATTAAAAAAATTGTTTTTATTTTCAATTCTTAAATGGGCCCATCCACCTGGACTTAAGTTTACTTAGAAATAATCTTAACCTTGAATTATATAGAAAAACTTGTTGCCCTGGTTGAAAATTTTTAGTAAGAATCCTTCGATCATGCCACATCTTCATATTTTTTTTATAAATTTTGGCACTTTCATAAGATTCATTTCTTATCTCTTCAAGCTCATTTAATTGTAACAATCTTTTCTCACCAACATCTTTTAAATTATAATTGAACTTTTTGATCACCCAATATGCCTTATGCTCAAGTTCAACTGGTGAGTGACAAGCTTTTCTAAATATTAGCCTATATGGGGACATTCCTATAGGAGTTCTGTATGCAGTCCTATAAGATCGTCCTATAAGCCCACAAAGCATAGTCAAGTTTGACTGACCAATCCATTTTTGTTGGATTCATAGATTTTTCTATAATTCTTATAATTTCTCGATTGGATAATTTAGCCAAACCACTTGTCTGAGGATGATAAGCAGTAGCAATCCTATGATTTATATGATATTTTCATAATAATTTTTCCATAATGGCATTTCTGAAATGACTTCCCCTATCAGTACTGATAACTCTCGACATCCCAAATCTACAAAATATGTTTTTTTTCAAAAATTTTGTAACACTTTGAGCATCACATCAAGGTAAAGCAACAACTTCTATCCATTTGATACATAGTCCACTGCTTACATAATATATCAATTTCCAAAAGATGGTATAAATGGTCCCATGAAATCTAATCCCCAAACATCAAATATTTCAACTTTTAGCATATAATTGAGAGGCATCTCATTCCTTCTAGAAATACTGCCTACACATTGACATCTATCACAAGTTTTGATATAAGCATTAATATCTCAAATAATTGTAGGCCAATGGAATCCAGATTGTACAATTGTTTATGTTGTTTTATCAGCACCAAAATGTCCCCCAAAATCAGAATTATGACGTTTTTGGATAATTTCATAAGTTTTTTCTAATGGTACACATCTTCAAATAATCAGATCCTTTCCTTATCTATATAAAAATGGGTCATCCCAAAAATAAGTCTTAGCTTCAGAAATTAATTTCCTCTTATGTTGGTATGTCATTCCATAGGGTATAATATTTCTAATAATAAAGTTCAAAATGTCGGCATACCACGGAACACACCACTCATTAATAGTGAACAAATTTTCATCTGAAAAATGTTCATTAATTTCTTTTTCAATTTAGAGTGGTTTTTCTAACTCAATCCTAGACAAATGATCAATAATTTTATTTTCATTCCCCTTTCAATCTACTATTTCAAAATCAAATTCTTGCAAAAGAAGAATCCATCATATAAGTCTAGGTTTAACATCATTCTTTTTAATTAAGTACTTAATAGCAGAATGATCTGTATGCACTACACAATGAGTTCCAATTAAATATGATCTAAATTTATCAAAAGCATATAGTATTGCTAATAATTCTTTTTCAGTTGTTCTATATATGATTTGATTTTCATTAAGAGTTTTACTAGCATTGGAATATACTTTGAAAATTTTATCATATCTTTGCCTTGAAACATCTCTAATAGCATAATCACTAGCATCACACATTAATTCAAAAGTTTTTTCCCAATTTGGTGAAATTATAGTTAGTGCAGTGATTGGTTTTTCTTTTAATAACTTAAAAGCTTTTAGGCATTCCTCATCAAAATTAAAAATTGCATCCTTCTCTAGTAAATGGCATAAAGACTTAGCAATCTTTGAAAAGTCTTTAATATATCGCCTGTAGAATCCAACATGTCCTAAAAAGCTTCTAATTTCTCTTACATTTATTGGATAAGGTTTATTAGTGATCACTTGAATTTTAGCAGGATCTACTTTCATACCATTTTCTGATATTTGATGTCCTAATACAATTCTTCCTGCTACCAGAAAATGGCATTTTTCCCAGTTAAGGTCTAAATTTGTTTCTTCATAGGGCTTAAGAACTTTGGATAAATGTTCTAAACATGAGTCAAATGAAGTTCTAAACACTGAAATGTCATCCATGAATACATCAATCCCTTTTTCAATTAAATTAAAAAAAAAATTGCCATCATATATCTTTGAAATGTAGCAGGGGCATTACATAAACCAAAGGGCATTCTTCTAAAAGCAAAAGTACCATAAGGACTGGTAAACGTTGTTTTCTTTTAATCCTCAGGAGATATTTGAATTTGGTGATAACCAGTATATGCATCCAAAAAATAAAAGTATTTATGCCCAGCAAGTCTATCCAGCATTTGATATAGAAAGTGTAATGGAAAATGATCTTTCCTAGTGGAAAGATGTAATTTTCTATAATCAATGCATATTCGCCACCCTGTAACTTGTCTAGTAGGTATTAACTCATTATGTTCATTTCCAGTTATAGTTACTCATCCTTTCTTAGGAACACAATGAATTGGACTATTATAGAATTGAACTTGAGAATAAAGTATATTGGGCTATTAAAGAATTTAATTACAATTTAAAAGATGCTGGTGAGAAAAGATTATTACAATTAAATGAGCTTGAGAAGATAACGAATGAATCTTATGAAACTGTTACGATTTTTATGAAAGTGCTAAGATTTACAAAGAAAAGATGAAGATGTGGTATGATCGAAGGATTCTTACTAAAAATTTTGAGCTAGGGCAATAAGTTTTTCTTTATAATGCAAGGTTAAGATTATTTCCAAGCAAACTTATGTCCAGGTGGATGGGCCCATTTGTTGTGATAAAAGTTTATCGCTATGAAGCTGTGGATATCAAAGATCCTAATACTGATAAAAAATTTAAAGTGAATGGTCACAAGCTGGAACCTTACTTTTTAGTTGACCAACTTAAATTGAATGATCTTATGCTCTTGGGTCAACCAAAATAAGCAATGTTACATAGAGCTGATGATGTTAAACCAAGCGCTTTGTGGGAGGCAACCCATAATTATTTGTGTGTTTGTTTTGAATGTTATATTGCTGTGTTTGATTTAGAAAATTTTGGTAGTATTTTGAATTATAATAATTAGTGATTATTCTAAGACCTTAAAAGATGACTTAGACATGTTAGAATGAGTTTTTTGATGTTAAGCTAACATGTACTAAATTAAGCACTGACGCTTAAGCGCCAATATCTGGTGCTTAAGCGCGGTAATTAAAAACATGTATGAATTTTAGTTCTTAGAAAATTTAACCATGATTTGGTTAGCTTTATTGTGGGATTGCAGTTCTAAGACGTGCTTAGAAGTTATAGAGGAGGTTTAGAGCCTATAAATAGAAGGGTCTGAGGAGATGTCTCACCACACTTCCATTTTCCCCTAAATTCTAAGTGAGAAAAAGAGAGATTTTGAAAGATGTCATATTGGGAGAGTGAATTGAAAAAAGAGAGAGGAAGAAATGAGAAAGAAATTCAATAGTCAAAGTGCATAAGAGTTATAAAACATTTTCTTAGATTTTAGTATCGAAGGTATAATAGATCAAATCACTAAAATTTAGGCTGACATGGCTTCAATTGAAGCAAAAGTGATGGAAGTTAACACATTTCTGAATCATATGGGATGTCAACTTAAGATGCAGTTTAGCCATACTAGTTTTATAGAAGAAGCGAACAAGGCTATGTACTTGGAAAATAACTGGATTGAAGAAGATTCAATCAGAGTTATTAACCACCGTCCTTTTTATCAGATTTACATTCCAAATGCTGAAGGAGAGACTAATGATAGTCCAGGATTCATTCCACTGAATGGAGAGTGGAATTAAGTTCTTTCTTTAATGTTTGTGTGTTTAGCGTTTGTTTAATTATGTTAAGTTTATTTAGAGTGTTTTAATATTGTGATTGTTTAGTGTTTGTGCTAGGAATTATGTCATCCAAGACTCTTTGGATTGAGAATTTATGTACTAAAAATATTTGTAATTGTTTGTGAATGAATATAAATGTTTGTTTGTGTAAAATTTTGGGTTATTTTGTGTTGAGTCGAATTAGTTAAGATTGGTGAATCTTGAGAAAGAGGAGAGTTGAAAGGGAATAATATAGTTACTAATGAGTTTTGAGACCTTATAGGATTGATTGACTTAGGCTAGAAGTGCATTCTACTTAAAACCAAAAAAATAAAATTTGTGCACTGGCGCCTAAGCGCTAAGACCCTGCGCTTAAGCCCTGCCTAAACCGAGAGACGGGCGCATATGTACCAAACCTTTCATGCTTAAGTGATGGTTCACATAAATTGGTTTCACAAACGGTTTAATGTGACGATTTACTCCAAAAATCCCCATTTTATTCACTCGACTTCATCCCCCACCTCTTGAGTTCACGATTTTGAGATTAGGCCATCCCCTAATTTGAAGATTTTTTTGTGGTTTGAAGAAAAATTGGTTAGATTTGGTCTCCTTGAGGTAAGAGCTTCACTTTTATGTAAATGTATTTTGAGCACATTATGAATCTACCCAAAACATTATGAATCTACCCAATTTTGAGCACATTATGAATCTACCCAAAAATCACTATTCATGGTAAAAATTAGAGAAAAATTTATGGAAAATACATAGATTTGGTAGTTTAAGCTTTTAGGAGTTGAGTTTAATGATTTAGAACTAAATTTAAAATTATTGTAAATTTTATATGATTTTTTAGAAATGGCACCAAGGATGAAGAGGAGCAAGGGAAAAGCCCAATTTGATTCAAGCAAGTTTGTTAATCTGAGAGCTCAGAAACGATACAGTGATGCACTACAATCAAAGGAATTAATTCCTAAGTATTGTTTCAAGAGTCTGGGAGGAGCTATTGAGGAATTGATTGTTCGCCGCCAGTGGGAGCGGTTTTGTTATTTTTCTACTATGACAATTATTTCTATTGTTTGGGACTTCTATGCAAATCTCTCCGAAGCATGAGTCATGGTTAGAGGAAAGATAATGCCTTTCTCATCTAAGGTAATAAATCAATTTTATTCTTAGAAATGTATGACATCCATTTATTTTACGAAACCATTTTATTTATAAGCTGATAAGTTCCCCTATTTAATATGAAAAATTATATAGGGTTTATATTAAGCTGGGTTTTTGAAAGTTTCCTATAAAATCAAACCCTTATAGTTAATTACACTTAGAAAATCGAAGTTACCTAAGAGTACTTGTTGACCTCACTTTTGGTTGAGGTTTGGTTTTTCCTCTTTAGTAGCCTAAGATCTAGCCATAAGACTATCCTATTGGCTATTCTTAGAAAACTAGAAAAGGCACCCTCACCACTAGAAATTCCAAACTCTTCTCTACTCAACTTGCACATATTGCTCTCAACCTCTAAATACTTAGTAGGTGGGGTCACTGTGGGGGAAACTCAAGATGAGTCACCCGTAGGACTGCTGAGCCTTAAGGTTGACCCTGGGTGTTGGTCTGGAGCTGAGTCACTCATTACACTTATCTGCACCCATAATTACTCACAACCCTGAACTCAAATTTCTAACCTAGGTCCCTTGACATTTTGGGATACTCATGTAGATGATCCCCTAAACCTACTAGCCCTTGGGCTATGATTTAGCTAAGACCACTACATAGAGAACCTAAAATGGGGTTTCCATTGATCCATAACTTATTGATGGTAGTTGGCACTCAAACTCTACCAAGATACCCAACCTACCCTTTTGCCCTTGAGCACCCCAAATTACCTAAACACCCTTGAAAACCCAAACTTTGCCAAAATTCCCAAGTTTACCCAAAATACCCAAATTTGATCAAAATTCATTTCAAACCTTTTGAAAACCTCCAAATTATCCAAAATTACCCAAAATCTCCAAAGATGGCCAAATTACCAAAATACCCCTCCATAACTCAAAATCCCAAAAATTCCAAAAAGTCCCAAAAAATCTCAATAAATCCCAAATATTCCCA
>NW_018164729.1:26921-35737 GCF_001263595.1 Phalaenopsis equestris | reverse complement strand
GAGCCAAATTTTGATTTGGGTCAAAACCCCAATTTTGACCATATGACCTAATCTCACCAAATTGAACCTATAGCCTAGTCAATTGGCCCCAATTAATGTTGAAAAATCTTTATAACATTTCTACACATCAAAATCAACCATCAGTTGGCCTTAGTGAAGCCTCATTTGATTTTGGCCTAAATCCAAAATTCCCAAATTTAGCCCCAAATTGACTAAGTTCCCAAATTTCACCCAATTGATAGCCTTAACCCCCAAATTGGTATCCAATTCATGTTGAAAACTCTTCATAGGGTCCCCATTGACCATTTACAACAATTAATTTAGACTTAGCCCAAGGCTAACCCAAGCTATACCTAAGCCTAGCCCAACATGACCAAATTGACTAAAATTCAAAATTCCCTCAAATTGACCCTTCAATTGAGCTCAAAACCACTTCCATCCTTCACCAAAGTTATTACTTATGATCATCTACACCAAATACAACAATTAATTGGGCCAATTGACATGGCTAGCCCAAAACAAACCCAAGACTTGGTCATTTGCACCCACTTGGACCCATTCACTAAATGTTACCTAACCACCCTAAAGTCACCAAATTAACTCCATCACAGCCATTAGTTGGACTTAGTGACCAGTACAAACACCATGAAACAACCTGAATCAAGACATGGACCAAAGGTCCCCCAAATCAAGGGATATTATTTCAAAAAATGCATGTGCTTAAGGTATGCTTACCAAAATTAGGTATCATTCCACTAAATTGATGTGACATATTCCCTTGGGGTTCCCTGAGCTCCGAGCCACCTCCCTCTGACCGGCCGGCCAGCCTAGTGGCCGAAAAAGTTCAAAACCAAGAGCCACCACCATGGAACCTCACCCAAATCAAACCTTGAGGCCGGCTCATCCAAATCAAATTGAAGAGCTCCTCTGCCCTCCATCTAAGCACCACAATGCACCCAAACTTGTGCTCTGAGAGCCACCCCATGGCCATTTTTATAAAAACTCACCTCCACGGCCATGGGAGGTGTGCTAAGATATTCTCTGAGAGAGCTTCCCAAATCACTCACAGAGCTTCCTTGAGATCTCCACAGCTCGTTCCAATCATTGAATTGCCTTGATTTATTTGAGCTCGAAACACTGCCGGAAACCAGGACAGAACCCAATACACCTCCACAGTCCACCAAACTCAAATTAACTTCATCCACACCTTTACAGTAGTGAAAGAAACTAAATCCCCATCAAATACCCCTTTCATAGAGCCTCTACCATATCTCTAGACCAACACCTGAAATTGAGCTTGGTCGAATTCATACCTAGGCCTTACACCACAGCAAGAGGTTTAATCCCTAGCCTCATTGGACCCCAACAAATGTGCCGAGCACCTCTGATTGAAGCCTCCCTTCTCAGAGCAAAGGTATAAAACTTCTCCTCCTCCCAAGCCTATTTTGATTCTCCACTTACGTGGGCTTGATTTCATGACACATTAACCATATGGATGTATTCGTCTCACTAAGACGAGCATTTAAAAAAAAATTCACTTAATTTAGTTGAGAAATGAGAGAGATCATAAGACTTGAAGGTGGACGGCTCTTGGCCTAAGCCATTGGGTATGATGACTACGTGTCGTCCGATCGTGTGTGTATCAAATGGATGGCCAGATGAAACCGAACAACTCTTCTTTACATAAACAGCGGGATGCGTGGCTGCTGGCGTGGATGGCGGTGTCGAATAGGAGCGCGCCACATGGATAAGTACAAAAATAGAGCTTTTTTCTAATTTATTTAAACTCCCTAAATTTCAAAAATCATAACTTTGTGTAGAAAAATCACAAAAATAAAATAAAATACCCTCTTGCTCAGTGAACAGAGGAGAATAATGTGGAAAAAACTTCAAGTCCATTTAAATCATAAAATATTTTTAATTAATTAAACATGATTAATTCAAAACTGTTTGGGATCATTTGATTCCCCATGCATATTGATACATCACATTGGCTTGAAATTTTGGCTTATTGTAGCCTCTGTCAAGGGAAACATCCTTTGATTTTTCTAAAGTCAGAGGAGGTTCCTATACAGAGATCTATATTTTTCAAGATCTTGCACATTATTTCCTTAAAATAATCATGGAAATTAGCATATTGATCAGAAAATTCTAAGAAAATTTTGGAAGGTCCACTTTGACTAGAGGAGCTTTTGGAAATAATTCCACGAGTCAAGTCATTTAAAATGCACTTAAATTTTTCAAACACTATATCACTAAAATAATTTTTTTTGGAAAATATAAACATTTAAATGACTTGATTTTTGATTTCCACTACAGTTTATTATCTAGAGAACTCATTATAAAAATTTCAAAATATTTTTTAGTTTATTTGATAACTTAAGTTGATTTTTAAAGATAAATATCACTTTTGACACTTAAATGGTTTTTTAAAAATCAAAGTATTACTCAACAAATTATGAAACTCAGTGTCTTGAGTTCTCTGTGATCAGGGATATTTTATAAAAATAAAAAAATATTTAGAATAAAAACTTGATTTTTAACCAATTTTAAATATTTAAAATAATTAAAAATTGATAAAAAACACAAAAATGAAAAATTCATGGAAATGTTCTAAACTTTTTTCTAATCACTTAGGAACAATTAGAATATTTTTCCTGATTTCTAAAAAAAGATATTGAATTTCAAAGCTTAAAAATAATTTTTAAAGGCTAAAAATGAGCTTTTCACTAAAATAATTCCAATAAATCAAAGAAAAATCAGAAAAAATTTGAAATTTGCTCCTCTGGGTTTTCTAACCTTAGAGAAATTTTTCAAAAATATAAAACTTAATTTTCATCATTTAAAATATTTTATTTTTATTAAATAACCCAGAAGTTAAAATAATTCTGATAAATTATAGAGAATTCGAAAATCAGAAAATTTGGTCCAAAGGCTTCTCTAGTCGAGGTCTACCGCCAGTAAAAATTCCAAAGGATTAGAATTTACCTTTGTAAAGTTAGGAATTTTCTTGGAAAAATCCTATTTTTGCATGAAAATAATTATGTAAATTAAATTAAATCTTGAAAAATCACATTTTCTCCTATGATCACATTTTCTCCTAAAAATCACATTTTCTCCTATGATGTCTTAATTGATCCATGAATGAGGTAGGATAAAAATTTCAAAATCATTTGAATTGAATTTGATAAATTATGAATTGAATTTGACAAATCATTTGAATTCAATTTGACAAATTTCAAAATCTATTAAACTTAATATGTTTTGCTTGACAAAATCATCCTTAATTAAAAAGACCCACCAAAATATGACATAGGGTTAGGAAAACCACCAGAACTATACTTTTCCTGCTCTCTATAAACTGCCTTAACATGCAATTTTAAGTTTTAGGTGGTGGAACAAGACGACTCGCCAGATACGCTTTTACAACTTGTAGCGTTGTCTTTCTTGTACTTTTATGTTATACTTTTGTGCTTATACAAATTTGCATGAAAAACTAAAACTATTAGGATAGCCACAAAACCAAAACCGAAATTAAAATCAACCAAGATAAAATTCACGCCCACAACATTTAAAAGAGGCTTCTCATGGTCTAAATGAAATTATGGAACTCATTAAGTTGAGTTTAGTAAGTTCATTTAGACCAAGTGAATCCAATAAAAAATAGCGGTGCCGGAACGAGGGAACCGTAGGATCCTAACCGGTGTCACTCTAATTAACTTTATTACGCCCCCATAAAATTTAAAGAACTTCAACCATAAGACCGCTTGATTTGATATCATAACTTGACATACTAGAAAACTCAAACTCATCGCGACAAGGAGCTAGCACGGTGGGCAGCACGACCATCATCAACAACAAAAATTGTCTTCCCCAGCTAAACCAATCTTCCTTCCTTAGACTTAAACAAAAAGCCATAGGACTTCGAGGTTGCTTGCTTATGCAACGTAAATCCTCACATCATCTTTAGGCCTTTGCATAGCCCTGCTATACAATATAAGCCCTAACTAGTCTTAGGATTCTGAGGTTATTGTTTGTCACGACATAAATCCTCATATCTTTCAGACTATTTGTGTGATGGTTTCACACGAATGTAAGCCCTAACTAATAAAATTGGCAGGATGAACCCCCAAATATTTCTCCTAAAAAATGAAGCCAAACATTAGGATAGCTTGGGAAGTCACAGAGGTTCGCCTCTAGATCCATGACATCCCCTAGTTCTTCCTCCTTTGGATTCTACAATAAAATGTTCCAAATTTGAATCAATCTCCTTTCACACCTCTTTTTTTGATCTTATTGAAAAGTCCTACCCTTTGAAACTCCTTGAAGATAATATTTCTTGATTTTTATCGAGAGTCTTCTTAGGTGACTTTGGTTATTGAAGATGTAATTAACTATAGGGGTTTGCCCTTATAGGAAGCATGTCTGAACCCAGTTTAATATAAACTCTATTTAATTCTTTATGTTAAATAGAGGAACCTGTTGACAAATACAAAGGTTTCGCAGACCAGACGGACGTCATACTTTCCTTAGTTTATTTGATTGAGCCTCATCTTCAGGTCTTGTGTATAAATTTTCTTATCCAGGACTGTCAGCAGAAGTTGCTGTCCATAAACTTGGGGTGGAAAAGAAAATAACCCCAGTAAAACAATAACCCCAGTAAAACACCCAGGAGAATGCGCCTTGAAATAGAACAACAAGTCATCGCCAAAATGAAAAAGTTAATAGACGCCAACTTTGTTAAAGAAGAGCAATACCCCACGTGGTTAGCTAATATTGTACATGTTAAGAACAAAAATGGAAAAATCCGCGTTTCTGTTGATTTTAGAGATTTGAACAAGGCATGTCTAAAAGACGAGTTTCCACTACCCATACCAGAGATGATGGTGGATATTGCTTCAACACATGAAATTTTCTCCTTCATGGACTGATCATCGGGATATAATCAAATCAAGATGGCTCCCGAGGATGGAGCACTTACAGCTTTCCGAACACCGATTGGAATTTTCTGCTACACAGTGATGACGTTCGGCCTAAAGAATGTCGGAGCAACATATCAGCATACAATGATGAAGATTTTTGACGACCTCATTCACAACCAAGTAGAATGCTACGTGGATGATTTGGTCATCATAAGTAAATAGAAAATTGCCCATTTTTACGATTTGAGGATCGTGTTTGAACGGTTACGACGATACAACCTTAAAATGAATCCCTTAAAGTGCGCCTTTAGCGTTAACTTTGGGAAATTTCTAGGATTCGTTGTCCGTCATCGGAGAATCAAGATTGACCTGGATAAGATTAAAGCTATCTTGGAAATGCCTCCCCCTAAAACTTTGAAACAGCTACGTTCCTTCCAGGGGAAGTTGGCATATCTGAGACGCTTTATTTCTAACCTCTCAAGTAAGTGTCAACCTTTCACGGCATTAATTAACAAGGATGCCAGATCTATTTGGGAAGAGAAATGCCAGCGGGCCTTTGAGGATGTCAAACAATATTTAATGACACCTCCTGTCTTAACAGTCCCTATCGCAGAGAAACCTTTGATACTTTTTACTGCAGCCTTAGATGACTCTCTTGGAGTCCTCTTAGCCCTTAGCCCAAGTCAATGAACAAGTCAATGAAGAGGGTAAAGAAAATGTACTCTACTACTTGAGTCGTCGTCTAATACCAACGAAGATAAGGTATCCACCTATTGAGAAGCATTGTCTGTAGTTAATTTTTGCCGCTCAAAAGCTTAAACATCACATGCTTTCTCATAAGATTACCCTAAATTTGAAAGTTAATCTATTGCAATATCTGATGATCTGACCAACACTCTCCGAACGTTTAGCAAGATGGTCAATGATCTTATTGCAATTTGATATAAATTTTGTTCCCCTCCGTGCTATCAAGGGACAAATACTAGCAGACTTTCTCGTTGCACACCCAATGCCAGCTAGGTCCTCTCTCAACGACGAGTTACCAAACGAGCAAATACTACAAATGGAATTTGTAGTGCGGAGCGTTGGGAAATGTACTTCGATGGCGCTTTGTTAGCCAGGAAAAACAAAGGATCACACACAGTTATACCAGGCAAAGCAGGGATTGGTTTGATCTTTATCACGCCAGATAAGGGTATGATGAGGTTCTCATACCACCTGACAGACCACGTTCTCATACCACCTGACAGAGCCGTGCACTAAAAATGAAGTAGAATATGAAGCTTTAATCACCGGATTAGAATTGGCAATTTCAATGGATATAAGAAATATTGCAATCTACGATGACTCCCAACTCGTCATCGAGCAAGTCGCTGAACAAAAAATAATTTTGAAACCAAGATTAGTAGAGTACCATCAGTACACAATGAAGCTCTTAGAGCAGATTCTTGAGGTGACTTTCTACCAGATTCCTCGGGGAGATAATGCCCATGTCGACGCTCTAGCAAAACTCACTAAGAAAATGGCGTGTCCCCTGGAGGATTCCATCGAAGTCACGGTGCAAGGAAGACGAGTCTTGTCTCAAAATCAAAATGACTTTGAAACTCTACAGAAGCTTGGAAAAGAAGAAACAATAAATACAGTTGCAGACATCAATGAAGATTGGCACAAGCCATTAATAGAATATTTGCATACTGGAAAACTTCCAGAAAACATGTCTGAGGCGCACCACATTACAAAAAGGGCTATGTCTTACGCCCTGGTGGGAAATGTTCTCTACAGAAGATTGTTTGACCAAATGTGGCTACGATGTTTGAGCAGAGCTGAGGCGCTCACCAGTCAGGACCAAAAATGAAAATGAAAATTAAAAGACTCAAATATTATTAGCCAGCAATGATGTTCGATTGCATAAATACAGCCAGAAGATGTCACCAATGTTAAGTGCATGGGGTGGTCTTACACCAGCCTCCGAATGTGCTACACCCAACTGTTGCCTCGTGGTCATTCGAGTGTTGGGTCACGAACATAATAGGTCTGATCGACCCTCCATCTTCCAAGAGACACAAGTTTATAGTTGCCGCTACAGATTACTTCTCAAAATGGGTAGAGGCAGTACCATTACGTGAGGTTACGACACAGCATGTACTTCAATTTTTCAAAATCCAAATCGTCTACTATTTTGGAGTACCACGAAGAATAATCTCTGATAATGGGACAACTTTCAAGAGTACAAAGATCAACAATTTTGTCAGAAGAAATGGGATAGATTGGAGATACTCTACAATTTGCTATCCCAGAGCAAATGGTCTGGCTGCAGCTTTCAACAAGACATTGTTACAAATTTTAAAGAAAACACTGGATGAAGACAAAAGGGATTGACACAACAAACTATTAGAAGCCTTGTGGGCCTACCAGACGACTTTCAGGACTCCCACTCAGTATACACCGTATGCAATCGTATATGGGGCCAAGCCCGTGCTACCACTAGAAATACAGACACTATCTTTTAGGGTCGATGTTGCCAACCAACTCACGACGGAAGAAATCGCAAAACTCAGACTTGATGAACTGGAGAGTCTCGAGGGAAAACAACTAGAAGCACAACAACATTTGGAGCTCTACCAGGTGAAGATGGGATGGTACAAGCCCATGCCCATGACAAATTGGTCCGCCTAATGACATTCAAAGTTGGTAACCTCGTGCTTGTGTTCAAAAGACCTATTTTTGTACGCAGCGAAATAGGTAAAAAATTCGAGCCAACTTGGGAGTCACCATTTGTCGTTGAGAAGGTCTATACAGGAGGAGCCTACCAGTTAGTGGACTTCCGGGGTGAAAGACCCATGTTACCGATAAATGGACGATGCCTGAAAATCTATTATGTAACCTGATGCTGCTCAATGCCGCTTGCCGCTGCTTTCTTTGAAACCTTGAAACTTTGATTATTTTAGGGTTATCTATGTGGCCAAATGTCTATGACTGGGTCCAAATTTTTTAATTAACCTCATTATAATGAAATTTTTGAGAAAATTTTTGAAAAAAGAAAAAAAAATTAAATATGATAAAAACAGCAAGAAAATAAAACAAAGTTGTTGAGTGGATGCTTCCGTTTTCAGAATTTCCTACTCTTTGTGCGCTTAGAACAACCATCGTTATCTACACTAACTCTCTGCTCTTCCTCGCAGAATTTTACATTCTGCACAAAACTCACAAAGCTCTACAAGTCCTCTACAAAATCAACCTTTCACATGATACACTTTTGCAAATTCAACACACCATTCAACACTCCAAGCTCGTTATAAATTTCAATTCTTACATCTTTGAATCAATATTTAAACTCTGATTCTTATCTTTCAAGGTCGGCACTTAAATCCCGACTATCAATTCTTTGAATTGATACTTACATTTCAATTCTCACATTTTGAGGTCGATACCTAAATTTTGACTCTCTCCTTGGAATTGATACCTACATTTCAATTCTCTCTCCTTAGAATTGATACCTACATTTCAATTCTCTTACCTTGGAATTGATACCTACATTTCGATTCTCACATCTTCAAATTGATACTTACATTTCAATTCTCACATCTTTGAATTGATACCCACATTTCAATTCTAACATTTTGAGGTCGATACCTAAATTTCATCTCTCTCCTTAGAATTGATACCTACATTTCAATTCTCTAATCTTTGAATTGATACTTACATTTCAATTCTCACATCTTCAAATTGATACTTACATTTCAATTCTCACATCTTTGAATTGATACCCACATTTCAATTCTAACATTTTGAGGTCGATACCTAAATTTCATCTCTCTCCTTAGAATTGATACCTACATTTCAATTCTCTAATCTTTGAATTGATACTTACATTTCAATTCAATTCTCACATCT
>NW_018164729.1:6340-26688 GCF_001263595.1 Phalaenopsis equestris | reverse complement strand
CAGTCCTACGTTTCTGATTCATTACATTCGAGGTCGGTCCTTACATTCCGACACACTCTTTTGAGAATTGACATACATTTCAATTCTCACTTCCGAATCAGTCCTACATTTGTCGGTCCTTACATTCTGACACTCTCTTTTGAGAATTGACCTACATTTCAATTCTCATTTCTGAATCAGTCCTATAATTCTGATTCATTACATTTGAGGTTGGTCCTTACATTCAGACACTCTCTTTTGAGAATTGATATACATTTCAATTCTCAGTCCTGCATTTTTGATTCATTACATTCGAGATCGGTCCTTACATTCCGACTCTCTCTCTCTCTTTTGAATTGATATCTGAATTTCAATTCCCACCTCGGCGCCAGCACTTACATACTGACTCCCATTTGTTGGAAATCTTTGAAATTTTATAACTCAAAGTGCACTCTCCAATCTCCAGCGAGAGTCCCTACTTCTTGAGTTGATCAAAAACTCAACTGCTAATTCCCCAGCAGAAACAAATCACACACACAACTCTACTCGTACTTCCAGGTCTGTTGACTTAGAAGTTTGTATTAGTTTTTATTGATCTCGTCGGTCAACGCCAATACGCGCGGTATGCTTGCCGAGCACACCACACCTAATGGGCGTCTATTTGTTGACCTCACTTTTGGTTGAGGTTTAGTTTTTCCTCTTTAGTAGCCTAAGGTCTAGCCATAGAAATCTCCTATTGACTATTCTTATAAAACTAGAAAATGCACCCTCACCACTAGAAATTTCAAACTCTTCCTACTCAACTTGAAGTTCCACTTGTTGGTCTCAACCTCTTAATACTTAGTAGGTGGGGTCACTATGGGGGAAACTCAAGATGAGTCACCCTTAGGATTGCTGAACCTTAAGGTTGACCCTGAGTGTTGGTCTGGAGCTTAGGCACTCATTACACTTATCTGCACCCACAATCACTCAAAACCCTGAACTCAAATTTCTAGCCTAAGTCCCATGATCATTTGGGATACTCATGTAGATGGGATACTCATGCGGATACTCATGTAGATGATCCCCTAAACCTACTAGCCCTTGGGCTATGATTTAGCTAAGACCACTACATAGAGAACCTAAAATGGATTGGTCCATGGTCCATGACTTATTGATGGTAGTTGGCACTCAAACTCTACCAAGATACCCAACCTACCCTTTTGCCCTTGAGCACCCCAAATTACCCAAACACCCTTGAAAAGCCAAACTTTGCCAAAATTCCCAAGTTTACCCAAAATACCCAAATTTGATCAAAATTCATTTCAAACCTTTTGAAAACCTCCAAATTATCCAAAATTACCCAAAATCTCCAAAGATGGCCAAATTACCAAAATACCCCTCCATAGCCCAAAATCCCAAAAATGCCAAAAATTCCCATAAAATCTCAATAAATCCCAACTATTCCCAATTTCATTTCTCTCAACTACTACATGTCTCAATTTGGCCAATTTGACCATCCTTAACCCAAAATCCCCAAATTTGCCTTTAAAGACCCAAATTTCCCCAAGTCCAACTCAAATGTCCATCAATTCGATCTCAATTGACCCCAATTTCAATACTAAACTCAAATTCACTTTTGATATGACCAAAATAAACTAAATCCAAGCTCAATTGGTACATGATTTGAGCCCAATTTTGATTTGGGTCAAAAGCCCAATTTTGACCATATGACCTAATCTCACCAAATTGAACTCACAGCCTAGTCAATTGGCCCCAATTAATGTTGAAAAATATTTATAACATTCCTAAATATCAAAATAAACCATCAATTGGCCTTGGTGAAGCCTCAAATCCATTTAATTTTGGCCTAAATCCAAAATTTTCAAATTTAGCCCGAAATTGGCTAAGTCCCCAAATTTCACCCAATTGATTGCCTTAACCCACAAATTGGCATCCAATTCATATTGAAAACTCTTCATAGGGTCCCCATTGACCATTTACAACAATTAATTTGGACTTAGCCTAAGGCTAACCCAAGCTAAACCTAAGCCTAGCCCAATATGAACAAATTGACTAAAATTCAAAATTCCCTCAAATTGACCATTCAATTGAGCTCAAAACCACTTCCATACTTAACCAAAGTTATTACTTATGATCATCTACACCAAATGCAACAACTAGTTGGGCTAATTGACATGACTAGCCTAGAACAAACCCAAGACTTGGTCATTTGCATGCACTTGGACCCATGCACTGAATGTGACCAAACCACCCTAAAGTCACCAAATTAACTCCATCACAGCCATTAGCTAAAATTAGTGACCAGCCTGAACACCATGAAACCACCTAAAATAAGCCATGGACCAAAGGTCCCCCAAAACAAGGGGTGTTATTTCCAAAATTCATGTGCTTATGATATCCTTGCCAAAATTAGGTATCATTGCACTAAATTGCTGTGACATATTCCCCTGGGTTCCTTGGGCTTTTAGCCACCTCAGAGGTGTGCTAAAATTTTCTCAGAGAGAGCTTCCCAAATCACTCACAGAGCTTCCTTGAGATCTCCACAACCCATTCCAATCACTCCATTTCCTTGATTCCCCCTGTATAACCCTAATTTTGAGCTTAAAAATTAGGACAGAAATAGGACATCTCTCAAAACTCCACCAAAATTCAATTGCTTGAGCCCACACCTTCACAACAGCAAGAGAAGATAAAGCCCCATCAAGTTACCCTCTGAAATAGCCTCCACCATAGCTCTAGACCAACACCTAAAATTGAGCTTGGTAGAATTCATACCTAAGCCTTACACCACAACAAGAGGCTTAATCTCTAGCCTCCTTGGACCCCAACGAATGTGCCGAGAACCTCTGATTGAAGCCTCCCTTCTCAGAGCAAAGGTATAAACCTCTCTTCCTCCCGAGCCTATTTTGATTCTCCATTTACTTGGGCTTGATTTCATGACACATTAACCGTATGGATGTGTTTGTTTCACTAAGACGAGCATTTTAAAAAAAAATCACTTAAATTGGTTGAGAAATGAGAGAGATCATAAGACTTGAAGGTGGACGACTCTCGGCTTAAGCCATTGGGGATGATGACCACGCACCGTCCGATCACGCGTGTATCAAATGCATGGCCAAGATGAAGCCAGACAACGCTTCTTTACATAAACAGCAGGACGTGTGGATGCTGGCATGGATGGCGGCGTCAAATAGGAGCGCGCCGCGTGGAGTTTGGGAGCTGCCTAGGATCTCAATGGCGACGCGTGGATAAGTAAAAAAATAGAGTTTTTTTTTATTTATTTAAACTCCCTAAACTTCAAAAATCCATAAACTATTAAACTTCAAAAATCCATATCTTTGTATAGAAAAATCACAAAAATAAAAGAAAATACCCTCTTGCTCAGTGAACAAAGGAGAATAATGTGGAACAAATTTCAAGTCTATTTGGATCATAAAATATTTTTAATTAATTAAACACTGTTTGAAATTATTTAATTCTCCACACATATTGACATATCACCTTGGCTTGAAATTTTGACATATTGTATCCAACACATCACCTTAGCTTGAAATTTTGACATGTTGTAGCCTCTGTCATGGGAAACATCCTCTGATTTTTCTAAAGTCAAAGGAGTAGGAGGTTCCTATATAGAGATCCATATTTTTCAAGTTATTTCACATCATCTCCTTGAAATAATTATGGAAATTATCATATTGATTATAAAATCCTAAGAAAATTTTGGAAGGTCCACCATGATTAGAGAAACCTTCAGAAATAATTTCATGGGTCAAGTCATTTAAAATGCACTTAAATTTTTCAAACACTAAATCACTAAAATAATTAAATTTTTAAAATATAAAAATTTAAATGAATTGATTTTAGATCTCCACTATGGTTTATGATCCAGAGAACTCAGTATACAAAGTTCAAAATATTTTGAGTTTATTTGAGAACTTAAGTTGATTTTTAAAGATAAATATCACTTTTGACACTTGAATGATTTTTTAAAAAATTAAAATATAACTCAAGAAATTATGAAACTTAGTCTCTTAAAAAATATAACTTAAAAAACTATGAAACTTAGTGTCTTGAGTTCTCTATGATCAGGGATATTTTATAAAAATAAAATAATATTTAGAATTAAAACTTGATTTTTAAACTATTTTAAATATTTAAAGTAATTAAAAATTGAAAAAAAATACAAAAAATGACAAAATTCATGGAGATGTTCTAAATTACTTCCTAATCACTTAGGAACAATTAGAATATCTTTCCTGACTTTCTAAACAAAGATATTGAATTTCAAAGCTTAAAAATAATTTTTAAAGGCTAAAAATGAGTTTTTCACTAAAATAATTGCAATAAATCAAAGAAAAAACAAAAAAAATATGAAATTTGCTTGTCTGGGTTCTCTAACCTCAGAGAGATTTTTCAAAAATACAAAACCAAATTTTCATCATTTAAAATATTTTATTTTTATTAAATAACGTAGAAATTAAAATAATTCTGATAAATCACATAAAATTCAAAAAATCATGAAATTTGATCCAAAGGCTTCTCTAGTCTAGGTCTACCTTCAATAAAAATTTCAAAGGATTAGAATTTACCTTGGTCAAGTTAGGATCTTTCTTTGAAAAATCCTATTTTGCATGAGAATAATTATGTAAATTAAATTAAACCTTGAAAAATCATGTCTTAATTGACCCATGAATGAGGTAGGATAAAAATTTCAAAGTTATTTGAATTAAATTTGATAAATTATGAAGTATTAGAGCCTTAAGGGCAAATGTGTAATTTTGGAAATTTAGCCTTAATTAACATTTAGGCTTAAGTCAAGGAGGGGAATGGGAAACCTCTGATCTTAATCAATTTATTTGATGCGTGAAATACAAGGGGTTAATTGGTAGAAACCAATCTCACTTTCCTCATTTAATAGATAAGTTAATAAATTTCTAAATCATTAAAAATTTGGAAGTTTATTAAAATTAAATGATCCTGGACTTAGGGGTATGAATTTTGAAGTCAATAATTAATCAATTTAATACCCCTATCTTGATTTTCAAATAAATCCAAATCATGAATCTTGACCACTTAAAACTTAAGCTTTTCAAAACTAAAACTATTAGGATAACCACAAAACCAAAACCAAAACCAAAATTAAAATCAACCAAGATAAAATTCACCCCCAAAACATTCAAAATACAAAAAAACTCAAAATTTAATCTTCATTACTTGCCATACTAGAAAACTCAAACTCGTCGCGACAAGGAGCTTGAAGCTAGCACGGTGGGCATTACAGCCATTTTCAACAACAAAATTTGTCTTCCCCAGCTAAACCAATCTTCCTTCCTTAAACTTAAATAACAAAGCCATAGGACTTCGAGGTTGCTTGCTTATGCAACGTAAATCCTCACATCATCTTTAGGCCTTCGCGTAGCTCTGCTATACAATATAAGCCCTAACTCGTCTTAGGATTCCGAGGTTGTCGTTTGTCACGACCTAAATCCTCATATCTTCCAGGCTATTTGTGTGATTGTTTCACACGAATGTAAGCCCTAACTAATAAAATTGGCAGGATGAAAAGAGTCCTACCCTTTGAAACTCCTTGAAGATAATATTTCTTGATTTTTATCAAGAGTCTTCTTAGGTGACTTTGGTCATTTAAGATGTAATTAACTATAGGGGCTTGCCCTTATAGGAAGCATGTCTGAACTTAGTTTAATTTAAACCCTATTTAATTCTTTATATTAAATAGGCTAACTTGTCGGCAAAGAAAAAGGTTTCGTAGGCTGGACGGACGTCATACTTTCCTTAGTTTATTTGATCGAGCCTCATCCTCAAGTCTTGTGTTCATCCTTTGGGATAGGTACAGGGTTTGAGGTATAGTGCTCCTTCATTTAAACTATGAGGGTCAGTTTGATTTCATACTTTCATACTTTCCTAAACTTCAATGTCCTTCCGAAGCGGGTGATGGGATTTCAATTTCGGCGGTCGACAGCTTCTTATGGGGAACTCCCCTCCAGCCAAAATAGTGCCGACAATACTCTCGATAAAAATTAGGGGATATTCTCTTCAAATGAGGTCAAAAGAATAGGGACATTTTAAAGAGATCAGACAAAGAGGTGTGAAATGGGAATGACTCAAATTTAGAACATTTTTTTTTTGAATCCAATGGAAGAACAAGGGGATGTCACGGATCTTGAGGAGAACCTTAGTGACTTCCCAAGCTATCCTATGGTTTGGCTTTAAGATAAAGGAGAAATACTTAAGTGTCTCATCATGCTAATTTTATTAATTAGGGCTTACATTCATGTAAAACACTCACATAAATAGCTTGGAAGAAGTGAGGATTTTGGTCGTGAAAAACGTCAACCTCGAAATCCTAAAGCGAGTTAGGGATTATATTGTATAACAGAGCCATACAAAAGCCTAAATAAAAGTTGAGGATTTATGTTGCACTAGGCGGATACTAGGCGGATAACCTCAAAATCTTATGGTTTGTTGTTTAATTCTAAAGAATGGTTTAGCGGTGTAGACACGTTTTGCTGTTGAAGATGGCCATGCTGCCCACAATGCTAGCTCCAAACTTCTCGTCGTGGTGAGTTTAGGTTTTCTAATGTGTCAAGTAATAATGTCAAATCCAATGTTTCCTAAGATTATGGTTATTTACATATTATGGGGAATGTTAAAGTTGATTAGAGTGACATCGGTTATGATCCTACAGTTCCCTTATTCCGACACTACTATTTTCTTTCAGGTTCACTTAGTCCAAATAAATTTACTAAACCCATTTTATTGAGTTCTATAGTTTTATTTATATCATGGGAAATCTTGTTAGAAATTATAGGTTACCTCCTCCGAGGGAATTTTTATTATCCGATAGAGACATTTTAATTAGTTGCAGTTTTTGTTTTATTTTGTTTGTGATTAAATATTGAGTTGTCTTATATTATGACTATTGTTGTGGTTAATTTTACTTGTTTAAATTTTTAGTTTTGTTTTTGACATGCAGGGTGACTTTAAGCATTCAAGCAAGAAACAAGAGGTACAAAAAAGTAAATGCAAAAACTTAAAAGCATACCTGTCAATTCTTCCCGCTCCTCCACATGACAAGTTAGCATTGGAAATACATATAAAATTTTGCTAGGAATTCAAATTGCAGGAGTAGATAAATGCATAACTACCAAATCCCAATTCATGACTTTATTGATTATTGAGTCTTGGAAGATCTTAGTGGATAATTTTTGAACAAAATATAGCAAGTTCAATTTGCCCTTCAAGATATTCAAGAGATTCCAAAGTGCTCGAAGCCTGACCCAAAATCACTATGAAGATTTCTTAAAATATTTTTAGTTCATTTTGAACTTATCATATTATTTTATTAATCATCCAAGGTTAAGCTAGGGTTATCCCATTGTTCAAGGAAACTTGTTGTTTTATTTATCCTAAGGCTAGGACACTCAATCAATCAATTGATATTCCATTTAAGAGTTATGTGGATGGATGCCTCTAAGGCAAATTTAACTAAGTAAAGGTTTTGATTTCCAAAGTTGAAATTGGTCTTGTAGTAACATGTTCATTAGGATCAAAATTACCCATCTTCCCTTTGATTAATCTTAAATCTTGATTGGGGCACCAAAACTTAAAGTTACTCTTTGCCTTTACGGTTCTCCACCTCATAACTCATTAATCAAAACTCAAATGACTTTGAGAATTTTTAGAGTGTCCTATCCAAGGGTCAATTAAAACATTAGAGGAGAAAATGTGGATCTTCAAAATTTAATTTAATTTAAATAATTATTTAAATTTAAAATGTAGTATTTTTAAAATTGATTTACTTGAGTATCTAAACTAAAGATTATATTCATGAGAAAATTATTAGAGGTCCCCTTAGGTCGGAGAAACACTTAGGCAAAATTTCATAATTTTTTGAATTAAATCTTCAATTTAATTTTGAAATTATTATTGATTTTTATGATTTAATTTGAATGGAAAAGTTGTTTTATTTACAAAAATTATTTTTTACATTTTTATTAAACCTCTCTGAGCCCAGGGAATTTAAAAAAACAAAATTTGCGTTTTTATAATTTTTAATTTATTTATTATAACTATTTTAGTGGGAAAATAAGAAAATTTCATTTTAAACTTTTAAATTTTTTTTTAACTTAGAAAAATTAGGAAAATTTTCTTAATGAGTTCTAAGTGATCAGTAAAAAATTAGGCATATTTTAAAAAATTTTGTATTTTTGGAATTTTTAATCATTTTTAATTATTTTAAATTTAAAATATAGCTCAAAAATCAATTATTTTCTCAAAAATAAATTTTATTTTTCTTAAGTGTCCATGTCACAAGGAACTGAAATAAATACTTTTCATAATTTTCCTAAATGTATTTAATTTGATACAATTACTTTTGTACAAAAATACAAGGTTTCTTAGAGAACAACCTCTAATGCTTAGACTTAATCAAACAAAAATTAGTCAAATAATTTTTAAATTTTTACAGTAGGTAAACATGATTTTTATACACAGTGTGGAATTTATTTTGTCAAATTTTTATTAGTATTTAATTTACATAAATTAAAGCAAGATATATATGTTTAATTAACTATAGAAATGTATAAGATAATTCAAATCATTATGACATTTTTCTTAAACATCTCCGATCATAGGAAACTTGCTAAAATTATTCTCATATTTTTTCAAGTGATATTTTACTTTATTTAATTAAAATAAATGAAAATAGTCATCTTAGCTTTAAAATTAAGGTTAGAAGCATAGAAATGCCCTCTGACCTTGGAAAAATCAGAGAACATCCCCTCTATCACAAGGAATGAACCCCAAGAGTTTCAAGCCATGGTGAGTAATGCTTGATCATAATGAATAAAAATACTTCAAAGAGTTTTTAATTCATTAAAAACCAGAGAGTTAACAAATAATTTTTATTTTTAATCCACATTATTTCCTCTGTTCACTAAGTAAGAGGGTATTTTTATTTTATTTTTATGATTTTTCTAGAGAATGATATGGATTTTTGAATTTCAGGCATTTAAATAAATACAAAAAAATCTAGATTTTTCTACTTAAACATGTGGCCAGCCTTTTTGTTCCAAAGGTTCATCTGGCTTGATCTCCTTTTTCCATTGAATAAACGTACGATAGACGACTCTCCTTCGTCATCCCCAAGTGTCCAAACCAGAGAACCATTCACACTAAAACCTTAAGAGCTTCGTCTAGACACAACCAAATTGTATGAGGTTCATTTCTAAATCTTCATCTACTCAAGATGAATATATCTACATGGCTTATACGGTATAAAATATATTAAATATGTATGGAAAATCAAAATAAGCTTGAATTTGGGTTGAGGTTCAATACCTTTGTTTGAGAGGGGAGGCCTCAATCAGATGGTTGAGGTAGCTTTGATTGGCTGCAACGAACCTTCAGATGAAGTTCTTGGCTCTGGTGAAATGTCTAGGTATGATTTCAATCAAGCTCAATTTCATGTGTTGGTATAGAGCTATGTTAGAGGCTCTCTGTGATGGGGCTTTTGTGGGGAATTAGCTTCTCTCACTCAAGGGATGGTGTGTGTTTAGTTAATTATAGTTTGGTTCACTATGGAGTTATGGAGAAACCTGTCCTAGTTTTGGGGCAAATTTCAGTGAATAAATTGGCTCTATAGAGTGGCTATCAGTGGCTGAGAGAAAAGTTTAAAGAAGCTCTGGTGAAATTTTGACAAAGTTTCTCCAAGGTTTCAAGCAGTCTCTCCTTTGGTCGTGGAAAGCTCCATTTATAGCCATTATTTTTTGGTGGAGCCAGGGCTAGGAATTGGGTGCTAAAGCATGCTGAGGTGGAGGGAAGAAAGGCTCTAGTGTGAATGATTTTTATAAAGAGTTTAGAAAAGATTTGAAGGGATTTTGAATTGACTTGGAGGTTCAATTTGAAGGATTTTGGGCATTTGATCAATTTGGGGATGTTGGGTTAGACTTGGGTTTAGGTCAGGCTAGAGCTGGGGTAATTCTAAATTGAGAGTTCAAAATGGTCTAGGGGAATGTCATGAAGATTTCTCAACATTAATTGGGTGCCAATTTAGGGGTTTGGTCATTCAATTTATGGACATTTGAAGGCATGGCAAAATTGGGTGTTTTAGTTCAATTTGGTTTTGAGTAAAATTGGGGCTTGACCAAGGCCAATTGAAGGTTCAATTTGGTGTGTGGAGATGTTTTAAAGAGATTATGATGCATAATTGGAGCAATTGGAAAGAATTGGGGGTCAATTGAGTGGGATTTTGGTTTTAGGTCAAATTGGGGCCTTTTGATTTGGGTTGAAATTAAAATCAATTGTGGGTCAATTGGACTTGGATTTGGTTTGAATTGAGTTTGATCATAATGAATTTGATTTTATAATTAAAATTGGAGAAAATTGAGATCAAATTAGTGGACATTTAGGGTGAATTTGAGGAAATCGGGCCTTTAAGGGCAATTTGGGGCTTTGGGTCAAAGTTGGTCAAATTGATCAAATTGAGTTTAATTGAAGGGTCCAAATTGGTTTGAAGACATTTGAAATGATTTTGAGGGCTTTAGAAAAGTTTTGGCCACCAAGGGTCTTTTTGTAATTTTGGCAAATTTTGGGGTATTTTGTTAATCTTGGCAAATTTGGGAAGTTGTGCGCAATTTGGATGATTTCAAATGGTTTGAGATGATTTTTTAACAAATTTTGGAATTTTGGGTGAAATTAGGAATTTTGGTCAAATTTAGGGTTTGGGGGTGTTTTGGTAAATTGGGTAGATTTGGGAGGCAAAAGGCTAAGTTTGGTATTTTTTTGAATTAAGGTACCAACCACGCTATTTGAGCTATGGACTAATGTAACGGAATCCTCTACTTTGTGCCCTTTATGCACTGGTCTTAGCTAGACCCTAGCCTAGGGTTAGTGGGTTTAGGGGGCCATCTACATGAGTCTCCTAAAGGATTAAGGGGTCAAAGTTAAGTGAACTTAGGCTTAAGGTAGTGAGTGGAAGTGTAATGTGCAAGTGAGCGATAGGGTATGCACCTGCTCAAGACCAACACTCAGGGTCAACCCTAAGACCAAGCAGTCCTCCAGGGACTCCTCTTGAGCTCCATCGTTTTGACCCCACCTATCAAGTGCTAGAGGTTAGGACCAATATGTGGAACTTCAAGTTGAGAGAAGAGTTTAGAATTTCAAATGGTGAAGTCCTCTAGGATAGTCAACAAAAAAGTCTTATGGCTAGACCCTAGGCTACTAAAGAGGAAACTAGACCTCAACCAAAAGTGAGGTCATCGAAGTAGTAACAATTTGATGGTTGGTATGATATTTATTTAATAATTTCTCCATTATTACATTTTTGAAATGACTTCCCTCATCAGTTATGTTCATTCTCGACATCCCAAATCTACAAAATATATTCGTCTTTAAAAATTTTGCAACACTTTGAGTATCACATCAAGCTAAAGCTATAACTTCTATCCATTTGGATACATAGTCTACTACTATCAATATATATAAATTTTTGAATGATGGTATAAATGGTCCCATGAAATCTAATCTCCAAAAATCAAATATCGGGGCATCTCATTTCTCCTAGAAAGATTGTCTACTCGTTGACATCAATCACAAGTTTTGATATAAGCATTAACACCTCTAAAGATTGTAGGAAAATAAAATCTAGATTACAAAATTTTGCATTGTTTTATCAACACCAAAATGTCCCAAATATCAGAATTATGATATTTTTGGATAATTTCATAAGTTTCTTCTAAAGACACACATCTTTGAATAATTAGATATTTTCCTTATTTATATAAAAATGGGTCATCCTAAAATAAGTTTTAGCTTAGATAAAAATTTCCTCTTTTGTTGGGATGTCATTCCATAGAGTATAATATCACTAACAATAAAGTTCACAATATCGACATATCACAGAACACACCACTCATTAATACTGAACAATTCTTCATCTGGAAAATGTTCATTAATTTCTTTATCAAAATAGATTGATATTTCTAATTCAAGCATATACAGATGATCAGTAATTGGATTATGAGCTCCCTTCCTATCTACTATCTCAGAGTCAAGTTCTTGCATACGAAGAATCAATTTTATCAGTCTTCATTTTGTATCCTTCTTTTTCAATAAATATTTAATAGCAGAATGATAAGCATGTGCTCCCGACATTCTATTTAGATAGGATGTATGCGATTATATGATTAATTTCCTTAGTAGTTATTCTTAATTTGTAACAGCGCCAAAAACTTGATCCAAAGCAAAGGCTAGGTAAAATTTTAACTATGAAGCAATTAAGAATGCAATTATAATACTTCAATATGGGATACTACATAAGTATACGAATCATTATCAAGTAATATAGAAATTTCTAATTAAGTCCCGAATGTCGAACCCACAGGGAGGATTGGATTTAAATAACAAAATACTTAGTAATATATAGTCTTACTCAAACTTAAGTTGTTATAATAGAAAAGAAAGTTCAATTCTTTTTGTGATTTTTGATAATTAAAAATAAAGTGAGCAACTAATTAACTTAATTAAAATACATGCAAGATGAAGGAAATATAGATAAAATACCTTTTTTCTTATCATGAATCAATGAAAATATAGAAATTCAGTTGTGGAAGTATGTTAAATGTGTTGTGTCAAATAGGAGCAGTAATATTCTTTACCCTTAATGAGATGCTATAAAGAATATTGGCTAATTTTTAGTTTGAATAGCCTTGAAAACTGTCTTGGTAGGGAAGATACTAGCTCTCACTCTAGAGTTCCCTCCTCTCCCTCCACCTGTGGGCTAAAATTTCGTGTTAAAACCTAAAACCATAAATCAAATTGGGGGGTTTAGCCTGTCACTCTAAAGTCCTCTAATTCTACACTCTTGAAAATATATTTTCCTATTTATTTGCATTCAATCCCATGAACTATATTCTAATTCATGAAATAAATATGCAATTTTGACCATTTATTGATTGAGGCAATACCATCTTGGATCTTAAATGTTCTCACAACAGGTTTTAACATTATAATTGGCCAAATCAAGAATTAAATGAAGTGCAAGGTCTTGAATCATCACAACTTCTTCCAACATTGAAGACTAAGACTTCACACAACTTCCTTTAAACATTTAACCACTTATCATTTTAAGAAAAAGATAAAAAAAACTACTAAGAATTCATGGAGAAAGCACAACCACACATTAGTTTAAAAGTAGGAATCAAGCACAAAAAATAAGAAATCTAAATAAAAAACTAAGTGTAGTCACAGAGACAAACATTTATCTCAAATTCTCCATCAAATTTCTTGAAGTTCCTTTGAAATCTCTTCCTTATCTCACAATACAAACTAATACTAAAAATAAAATAAAATAGAATAAATAAAGGCGAGCGGCGGTGGTGACAGTGATGGGTAGCGACGGTGGCAGCGATGGCCGACGATAGACTTTGTTGGGTAGTTTCTGGCCCCCTCTTAATGAAAATCTTAGTCTTTTCTTATAAAAATCCAAGGGGTGTCTTGGTGTCTCTTCAAAAAGGTGTCTCCATTCAATGAATCTTCTAGAAGCTGCCTCCTTATAAGCCAATTGATTGAATTTTTATGTCCATGGTCTATTTCCTACCTTTTTTTTATCAATGGTTGCTTCAAACACCTGTTCAAAATTTTGTTCCAATTAAATATTTCTTCAAGTAATTAACATTGGCGCTTAAGCACGAGGTACTTGGCACTTCAACGCGGATCATTTGGAGCTTCGGCGCCCCAGTTCATTTTTGCATATTTCTTCATTGTTGCTCAAAATTTGACCACTTTTCACTCCTTTTAGCATTTTTATCCATTTAATTGTACCTACAAGAAAAATACACAAATACCTTTCATTAAAACACAATACCTCAAAAAATAGGTATAAAAATGTGTATAAAAAGCATTATATATTTTTGGTTTATAAAAATCCTTCAAACTTAAGATGTTACTTGTCCTCAAGTGACTTTTCAATCTTTAAAAATCAACATAAGTAGATAATATATATGAGTTTCTTTAAGGAGTTACTAATACTTGGATTTAGAAATATAGTAGTCCAATTTAGAAAAAAATATTAGTAAATGAGACCAACTTAAAGTTTAGAAATTTTTAATGTTAAGAAATATGAAACATATGAGTTCCTATCTAATTCAGAAATATTGTTGATTTTCCAAATATAGAATTTATTAAACATAATTTTATTTGCTATATTGTATCCTTAAGCTTAAGAGTTTCTCAAGTCTTATACTTTAAAAAGATCAGATGTGGAACTAAAAAGATCAGATGTGAAGATCAGATGTGGAACCAATTTTTGCTTAGGCACTAATCCTCAAGCTTCTTCTCCCTTTTCTTTTCTTTTTCTATTTTTTTCCTTTTCTATTTCTTTTTCTTTTTCAGGCAAGAATTACCATATCTGGACAGGCCTTTAATGATTTTGAGTTCCACTTTTTCTTTCTTAAAACAAAGAGTTGATAATTTTCTTTTACTTAAAAAAACATAATATTAGTTTTGAAAATTAATTTCAATAAGAGAAATTGAAGTTTTGAAAACAAAATGTCTAAATTTCTAAATTTTTTTAATAATACAACTTTTCTTACTAATGATAGTTACACTATATTTAGCATTTTCCACACTAAAAAAATTTTAACTTTAAGTTTTTCTTCATTATTGTAAATTTTAACTAAATTCTCGTACTCATTTCTAAAATCAAAATTTTACTCATTTTGCTTCCCTAACATAACTTCATATACAAAATCAATTTTCAAATCGAAATCAAATTTTTTTGAAATATAATTGAGAACAAATAAACTATTAAGTTTCATTAAAATTTTTCATCCCCCTAAACTTAAATTTTTAACAAAAGTAAAACATTTAACATCATATATAAAAGCAAGAATGAAAACTAACTATAGCATGCTTGCAGGAATTTTCATATCCTAAATATGCAAGCAAAAAAAATTAAAAATTGGAGCAAAAATTTAATTTGATCAAATTTTTTTAATTATTTAAAATAGAGAGATTCATAAGACTTCTATCAGTGGAGTATAACTGAAAAGCAAATAAACATACTTGCAAACAAACATGACTACAACATAAAGAAAAATAACTGGTAGTAAATTGAAAATTTAAAACATGCTGCTTAAAGTAACAAGTTAGCTAAATTCTAAACCATTCTAAGATTCCAAAATTAAGTTTAACAAACACTAACTAAATACAGAAAAACAAAACAATTAACATAATTACTACCACTAAAACATTCTAACAACACTCAAATACAAATGCATCACAAAAGGTGTACTAAACAAAACACAACATAACAAAACCTAGCAGTCTAAATACTCTCAACTAAAATCAACAAAAAAAAGTGTAGAATACCTGCACCATCCACAGTTCTTAATAACACATAAACAAAAAACAACATAAAATAGAAAACAGAACTACAAATCCAACTAAGCATCATCTTCCTCATCACTATTATCACTATGCCAACCAGCTGTAGGCTCATATGGTGGATAGGATATCTAGGGCACTGAACACTGAAGAAATACTACATCTTGGTTACCTCTATTGAGATGCTCCATAGCTGTGTTGTATTCCTCCTCATAATCACTTCTTCTTCTCATATACCCATCCATATGCTCTGCAAAATGCTATAAGTTTAGTACCTTATTGACAGTGTGAGTGACATTATCTGAAACCCTCTGTAAAAACTCAGTCTGAGACTCAGAACCAGAAGTCTGACCCCGTGATGTAGAAGCATGTGAAGTAGAGGCTCGTGATGTAGAGGCAGCAAAACTACTGGAGAATCCACCCTTCCAGCCAAAAAAAGAATCATGTGAATAAGTTTTCACGTTCACAATGGTAATAAGCTTCAATGGTTGTAATATATCCTCACATTTGTCAAATCTAACACCAGCCTGCTCACATAACGAAAAGATCAATGATGCAAATCCCAAATCTGCGGTAGTAGCAGCGATGGAAGAACTGGTAATAACTCCATAAATCAATCCTCCAATATTAATAGTCTTGGACTACTGAATAAAGTAGTTCAAAATTGCTCTCTCTCGAGTCACTTCACTCTAATGATTTGTAGGTAGCAGACGAGCAGAAATAAAATAATGAGCATGACATCCAACTTCGAGGTAGAAAAATTTAATTTTTTGTTATTCGTAAACTTTCATAATCCTCTCCCAGTAGTTTAAGATGATTTAATATCATCTAGCTCCTCCTTAGTATGACTATAGTTTGCATAAAAACATAAATTACTAGGAGGCAAATGAAAAAACTAATTAATTTCCTCAAGAGAAAATGGTACTGTTTTCCCCTTCACTATGACTACTTCTTCATCAGCCTCCGAGAGATTAACATAGAATTCTCGTACAACATAAATCACAACTACAGTAGAAAAATAACAGAACCGCTCCCACTTACGGCTAACAATTAACTCATTAACAACTCCTCCTGGAATTTTAATACATCGCTAAGGAATCAGTTTTCTTGTATGCAGTGCATCGCTATACCTGTCCTGAGCTCTCGAACTAACAAATTTACTCGAATCGAACAGAGCTTTCCCTTTGCTTCTTTCCATTCTCAGTGCCATTTTCTACAAATTTGTATAAAATCCAAAATAAATTACACAACCAACTCCAAATTACTAAGCTCAACTTCTAAAAGCTTAAACTAACAAATTTATGCATTTTCCATCAATTTTTCCAAAATTTTCACCATGAATAATGGTTTTCAGGTAGCCCATGAATGTGCTCAAAATACATGGTGAAAATAAAATATTTTTGCATAGAAGTGAAGCTCTTACCTCAAGAAGATCAAATCTAACAATTTCGGTTTGAATTCACAAGGAATTTATCAAAATAGGTGATGCCATAGCCTAGAAATTATGAAAAATTGAGGAAGAAGGCGAGCGAAGGAGAAAAAATTGAGTTTTTCAGACAAAAAATTCACTTAAAATTGTTCTCAAACAAGCACGTAAGCGTGAAGGGTTCAACGCTTAGGCACCAGTCTATCTATTTAGGAAGCGCTTAAGCGCGGGTTTTGGCACTTAGGCGCTAGTGCTCAAATTTGATTTTTTATATTTAAATAAAATGCACCCCTAGCCTAATTCAACCAACCCTTTATGGTCTCAAAACACTGCATATACTATTTACTTCCTCTTATCTCTTCTCTTTCTCAAGCTTCACCAATCTTGGCGAATTCGATTCAACACTAAATAACACAAAATTTCACACAAACAAACCACTTATATTAATTCACAAATGATTATAAACACTTTTGAATACATAAATTCTCAATCCAAATAGTCTCGGGTAAGAAAATTCCTAACACAAAACTAGACTTTATTAATATTAAAGAACACATTAAACACCAATAACATAAACAAACACTAAACACATAAACATAAAATAATCACATAGATTTGAGTTTTTTGGCTTAGGGTCTGTTTGGGGCAGCTGCAGCTTATCCAGCTTCTGCTGATAAGCAGCTTATCCTGATGATCTGCTGATGACCAGCTAATCCAGATAAGCTGTCTGGCTATTTGGTTAATGCGTCTGGAAAACAGCTGATTCTGTAAAATTGACTATTCTGCCCTTGTTTTGAATAAGTTGTTTAGCTGTTTGGTTAGTGCGTTTTGTAAACAACTTATTTGTAAATTTTTTTAGTTGAATGAATAATCTGTGTAGCAGAATGTTATTTTCTCAAATGTCAACAAATGAAAATGCAAAAAAGTTTAATAATATTTATATAACTCAAAAAAATTATGATTACATAAAAAAACATAGTGATATATATGAAAGTTCATTACACATTTATGAAAATCTAATATGGATTATAATAAGACCCCAAAAAAAAGAAGAAATAACATGTTAAAATTACAAGGAAAAATATGACAATATTGAGTTTAACATGTAAAGTCACGTCATGACTAATGTTTCTCGTTTCTGATATCTCAAAACCCCGAGCAAACATGTCCTGATGGGGTGCGGTATACACAGAAGAACTCGAACCATATGCGGTGGTCTCCTGCTGTGGTACTGTCGAACTCTTAGCAGTTGTGTCCAATTGGGATATCGTAGAAACAATTGCATTGTCCATCCACCTGAAGAATTTACAGTCTTCAGGTCCTTATCCCCACCGCGGGCACCTATAAAATTGCCTCCCGTAGCTATGTGTCTGGCGTGACGTGAATAGCAAGGACGGTAGTCCGCAACGACACATCACTTTCTCGGACTTTCCTGAATGTCTGGAACTCATTGTTCTGCATTTATTAAAAATAGAATAGATCAGTCAAAAAAATAAGGAAATATAAAAAGTAAACTTACCCAAGTGTAGAGCCAGCGATTGCTGACAACAAATTTACGTGACCGTCCAAACTGCTCCACCGTTATCCACCATACAACAAATTTATCTTCTTTTCTCTTATATTTCACTACAAATTCTGTCATTTTGCATAAGCAAGAAGCGAAATTTATAAATGTAAAGTTATGCAGTATAAAATAAAATGAAAAGTGTGTGTCGACACACACACACACACACACACACATAGATATAAAATACTCATTAGATAGCATAGTAGTGGATAATAATAATAATAATAATAATAATAATAATTAATATATTTTGCATGACAATCATCTAATATATGCCCCAAAACTACAGCTGCCATTCTTATTAATAATAATAATAATAATTAATATATTTTGCATGAAAATCATCTAATATATGCCCCAAAACAACAACTGCCATTCTTACCCATAAGCAGGGTAGAGCTCTCCATTCTCTTATATAACTACACCGTTTCTCCATCATCTTCCCAACTCAGAGAAAACTATAAACCATCAGCAATGGCCTCCTCTATTTCTCCCCTCTCTCTCCCCTTCCTCCCTCTTCTCATACAATTTCCGTAAAGTTATGTAGTATAGATTCTGTATGAAACAGCATAACCATTACATAAGTAAGAGTCTCAAACAGCATAACCCCAACATTATGCAAAGTCTATCATTCTATCTGAAACAGCATAACTATAAATGTTCAGAACAATGTGCCAACTGGAGAACAAATACTCCTATGAATGCAAAGATCACAACAAAACATAGACAGCAACTCATGAGATAGCATAGTAGTGGTTGTCATCCAAGCTACATACATAGCATGGGGTCATCCAAGCTACATATAGATTGCTTATACTCCAAGGAATTTTGAACCATTCAATGGGTTAAAGCACTTCACCATCATGAAATAATTCTCTGTACAATGCCAAACAAAACCCCATTTGAGCCCACATGAACTCAGAGCAAAGACCAAAGAATATTGTTATGTGTTTGACAAATGAATCATCATTATTGCCATTGAGGATTCCTTGGCTCAAAGAACAATGAAAAAAAGACAGCAAAGGGTTGCATCAGCTTTTAACCACAATAATATGCACCACTGTTTTGGTCAGAAAGAACAGCCGACAGTAAGAAAATGTCTTTAGAAATAAATCTTTAAAATTTTAATACATATATGAAAGTGATAGAAAGGTGAAGGCTAAGAATTCAAATTCACATGGCAAAGAAAAGAGGACCACAAAAGAGCAATTAAGAAGCATTCCCCTCAATGGTGCCAATAATAAATTCGGATAGAACTGCAATAACAATTGTAGCACCCAACAACCAACTTTATCGTCAAACTCAGAATTATCATCATCATTATTTTCCTGAACAGCAGCAGAAAAGAGCAAATTCCATATAATTACTTCCAGATTTCAACCTATTTGTTTGTATGGATGCTTCAACTCTCGTGTTCAAAGAACTGCCAATGGGACTTAAGTTAGAAGAAAATAAAGGCAATATAAACGGCAAGCATTACAATGCTCCACACTCTTAACAATTCCAGAGTTGGGACTGTCAAAATATCATGCTCACCATAGTTTAATGCTTACCACTCAATGCCTATGTATTTAAATCTTTGGTAAAACTTGAGGAAGATTTAATGCTTACCACTCAATTCCTATGTATTTAAATATCTAACACTGAAACTTCACTTTTTACATATATATATGTTACGTTATCTAAGCTTGAGAAACCAAGCAATCTGAAGTAATCTGAAGCCAAGCAATCTGAAGCCATGACATGAAATATATGCCAAGATATGTGAATGGCTAGGGCACAGGTAAACCAAGAAATTTACCAACATCATAATGCAGGTAAACAACCCTCTTCATGCAGGCAAACAAAGAAAATACAACAGGAAACCACCATCAGGAAACCAGTAGCATGAAACCAACATCAGGAAACCAATAACAGGAAACCAACATCAGGCAACCAACATCAGGAAACCAACTGCAGGAACTGCTC